>NW_012100832.1:426366-433368 GCF_000951045.1 Mandrillus leucophaeus | reverse complement strand
TTTTTTTTTTTAGTAGAGACGGGGTTTCACCGCTTTAGCGAGGATGGTCTCGATCTCCTGATCTCGTGATCCGCCCGTCTCGGCCTCCCAAAGTGCTGGGATTACAGGCTTGAGCCACCACGCCCGGTCACCATTTTTTATCTGTCTAATTGCTTCAAGTGTTAACTTAAATGCCACTTCTGCTAGAATATCTCTGACTATCCTAGTCACTCACCAACCATTTGCTTTCATAGAACACTTTTCCTCTTTCCTCACACCTATACCTTATAATGTAATTATACTTATATCTTCTGTGTTCATCTCTAAACTCTTGAATGGAAAAATTTGTGTGTATTTGTTTTGTTTGTTCATTGTCTATTGTATCCTCATAGACAATCACAATGCCTGGCATGGAATAAAGCACAAGAAGTGATAAATAAATGAATACATTAAGCAAGGCAAGAATTGATATTTTATAATTACTGAGTACATTCTAGTGACTGATATTATCAGAATGGATATTTCATACTGGTGATGAGGAAAATATAAGGTTGGGTTGGTATAGATGGAGAGAAGATATTATTAAGTTTTATGAATGCTAGAGTAATTCTAAAATAATAATAATAAAAATAATAGATAAAGCATATTTAATTCAAATCAAGAATTCTTAAGCAGTAGAGTAATATTAGAAGAGCAATATATGAGGACTGCTAGTCAGATATTTTGAATAACTTTGAAGGGTAGACAAATTTTGGACTCCCACTTAAAAGAGTCAGGATATACAGCTGGAGTGGCTCTTCCTGACTATTTCTTCTATATTTAGTCTCAATTAATGAAATTTTGTAGAATTTTCTCTGGTACACTATATTTCTTTATCTAGTCAGCACATGCCTCAATGATATTTAACACTCTCATTTATCTTAGAAATTTTGATTTGTTTTTCACCTAATTTTTATGTAGACCTATATCGTAGAAATGTATTGAGAGTTTCAGCTCAGACATCTATTGATGGAATGATATTCCATTAGTTTGCTGATGGTAGTCATGATATAGCATGGAGGGCCACAAAAATTCAACATCTCTAAAGAAAGTGTCTGAAGAGATGCAAATGTATGGTAAAAGTTACAGTAATATCGATTCTTTCATCTCTCATGGAACTATTGATTTCACTCTTGAAATGAGAAATTAACTGTTACAGTCCTAGAAGGAAGCTAAAATTGGAAGAACACTGCAAAATGATCAATATTATTAATATCAATAATAATCCACAATCACTAAGTTGATGTAATCACAACTGCCACTATCACCACCATCACTGTATCATTATTGTCGGTTATCATCACGTCTATACATACCTTAATCACTAGATTGCTTGTTCCATTCAGACCTCAGTGTTTGTTAGCTAATATGGCTCTAGTGCTACTATCACAGAATTGTAGATATAAAGAGGCTCTAATTCAGTGGATTTTAGAGCCCAACTCCTTGGGCTTAAGTAGTGGCTTTGATATAAATTAGGCATGTAGTCTTGGACAACTTACATAACCTCTCTGTGCTTCAGTTTTCTGATCTGCATTATCAGGCAACTGATCATAAATAATCCCTAAGGTATTATGTGAATCAAATAATTTATTATTTGTAATGTGCTATGAACAACATCTTGTATGTGTTAAATATTTATTATTATATTATTCCAAGGTACTTATGATATATTTACATGTATGTTAATAATAGTTAATGCTTAAAGCAATATATACCAAGTGTCCTGTTTCTCTTTTAATTTTTTTTCACTTTGCCCATATTGTGATTTATTTAAGAATCCAGGCCTGTAGAGCAGTGATAATAATAAGTAGGGCTATGATAAATGTCATGGGAATGGCATCCTGCGTGGACACTGTCTTCTCCTCAAATCAGCAGGGCTCAACTGAGAAGGAGACATTAGCCACCCCTCAAGGTCTTTTCGATAGCATTTTTGACTTCCTGGTTCCTTAGGCAGTAGATGAATGGGTTTAGCATGGGTGTGAGGACTGCATACACAGCTGAGATCAGTTTGTTGGAATTAAATGATGCAATAGCTCTGGGCTGAACATACATGAAAATCATGGCTGTGTAACAAATTATGACTACAGTGAGGTGAGATGCACAGGTGGAGAAGGCCTTCTTCCTTCCCTGGATGGAGGGTATATGCAGAATGGTGGAGACAATGTAGATATAGGAGAGGACAGTGGTAATGAGAGGGAACACAAGAATGGCAATAGCCAAAGCAAAGTCCACTAGCTCAGCTGTGGACATGTCTTTACATGCCAGTTTGAGGATTGGTGAGATATCACAGAAAAAGTGGTTCATAACATTGGAGCCACAGAAAGCAACATGTGAAATGAAATAGACCTTGATGACAGAGACCATGAAACCACTCATGTAAGAGAAAGCCACCAGCTGCCCACAATAACCGGTGGTCATGATGACTGAGTATTGAAGA
The DNA here is from genome assembly GCF_000951045.1 of Mandrillus leucophaeus. Lineage (NCBI taxonomy): Eukaryota > Metazoa > Chordata > Mammalia > Primates > Cercopithecidae > Mandrillus > Mandrillus leucophaeus. The sequence continues at coordinate 430,913 of NW_012100832.1, read as the reverse complement.
GGGTGGCAAGTGGCCACGTAGCAGTCATAGGCCATGGCCGTCAGGAGCATATGCTCTGTGCAAGCAAGCAAGATAAAGAAGTAGAGCTGGGTCATGCAACCTGTGAAGAAGATGCACCGTCTCTGAGGAGGAATCCGTCCAGCATCTTGGGGACTGTGACAGAGACATACCAGACCTCCAGAAAGGACATGCTACTCAGGAAATAGTACATTGGCTTATGGGAGGAGCTAGTGACCCAAACAGTGAGCATAATGACAAGATTCTCTACCACCACTAACAGGTAGACCACAAGGAAGAGGAAGAAGAGCAGGACCTGCAGCCATGGGGGCAGCGGGAAACCCCATCAGGATGAACTCAGTGACCAGAGTGATGTTTAGCCGCAGCATCATTAAAAGCACTGAGCAACACTGAAGTCTTCTAAGGCAATACCACAAATAAAGAGGACCATGGCATCAAATATAAGACAAAAATACGTTAATAATTCAGTCTTTTCTGTGAATGAGACTCATAAAATAATTTACGTTAATGGGGACACATCTTCAAATGTGAAGCAAACATTTTCATCAATTTTTAAAAAATGCACCTCCATCCCAACTCTCACGCACCTGATGACAATGATTGGAATGTCAATATTTACATCATTCCTAGCTCCTTTGGCAATGAACAGGAACCCACTTGTCTCTCCCATGTTGATTTCAGTTATTGGTTTAATTAAGAACTCACTGCACAAAAATTTATTCTTACCTGAAGGGAAACATAAATAAAAACATCAAGTCAGAAAAAGTTAAGTTTAATATTTGGGTGATCCCTGGTTCTTGATCTAGCATAGTTTATTCAAATTAGAGTATGATGAAATTTTAAAACTGTTAAAACTATTGGAACATGTCTTAGTGACCCTTGCATTGACTTCACATAAAAATGCAAAGGTTTCAGTTACCACACACAGGAGGCACTTCATGTTTTGATTCCTACTTATTTCTCCAACTTCATTTCTTGTGACCCTCTAAGTGATAGTCCATGCTCCAGACATACTCAACTAATGTTTGCTCCCCAAGCACACTATAATCTCTCTGACCTCCACGGCTCTGCATACTCTCTTCGCTCTTCCTATTGCATAATTCCATTTGTATGGAATTATTCCATGATACTCAAGATTCATAATTCCATTTCGGAGGTATCTACACAAACTGGGTCAAATGCATCATCAACATTTTCTTCCCAGTGCACAGCATTCACATGCATCAATATTTTTCCCTGCTGCACTGCAAGCTTCCCAAACTCAAGACCTTGTCCTTCACGACTCTGAGCGAAATGTCTAGAACAGTGACTGGGAAACACATAAGTTTTAATTGAATATGAACTAATATGTGGATTAATAAATCCTGTGGTGCTTTGGGATTCACAGGATATAGGTCAGAGACAGAAGGAAGCAATAATCTGGGTCTTCGCTGGCAGGAAGCACATATCTATACGCTGCATATCTTTGAAATATCCACTGCATGCACACCCAGGACACTTTCATAGTAAACACGTCCCTAGTGTCTGAGCACATTAGATTTCAGCTTTGTTGTTAATTCACTTGGTAGGTCCGTGTTTCTAAATATGAACTATTTTTTAATGCTCTGGCCCAGAAAGGTAAGGAGAGGAAGAAAGGCACATAAATGCAGAAGGACAGATCGATCTTTTAATGCTGGAAGGCAGAATGTTTTCTGTGAGCTAGACCAACTAGCTTACTAATTGATTTTTATTAAATGTCCCCTATTCTTAAAGCATAAATTCAGGTGCTGCATTCAGACCATTATTCATTTTTTTTTGACAACCTCCTGTCCACTACGTTCTTCTCTTGGCACAGAAAGATTGGTACGTCAGTCAGGATTCACTCTCACATTCGCCTGGACTAGAGATATTTTGGGCATAGCTCATGGCAAGGAATTGAATGACGACGTGTCAAATGCATATTATTGTCACCACTGTCTCCTTTCCATAGCAGCACACACTGGCAGAGCTCAGGGCTCTTTTCTGAGTGGGAAAAGATTGTCCCTTACTCCCAGCCTCCAAGCTACACTTCACTCATAGTTAACTGGCAAGGAGTTCCTGGCCTAGTTCTTCAATACCTTTGATCTAATGTTTTTCTTGAGGAAAAGAAACTGTTCTGGGAGCAGAAGTGGCTAGCTTTACCCATGGTCTAGCCCCAGTAGGAAGCAACACCAATGTAGAGGCTTCTACTCTTCAGGACATTTGTAACAACCCACGATTCCATCAGCCACACAATTTACCAAAAATTCACCTCTGCATAGAATTTAAGAACACTGATTTAGAATCAGAACAAAATTTAGTCTTATTTCCATTTCACAATAGTTGTGTCATACCGAACAGATCACTTAACAATTATGTACTTCCATATCCTCTCCTGTAAAATGAGAAAAGCTATAATAATGCCTACTTTATTAGACTGTGCTGTGAGAATTAAATGCGAGAATGCATGGAGGACATTTGACATAGGACTTGATCCAACATTATTACCTACAAGCATGAATTGTTATTATATCATATTAGACCCATACATGTTTACTTAATTAGATATACTCAGATATGTTTACTCACATATATTCATAAACATACATAGTCATTTATTCTCTTTTCTCACTTTTCCTGTTATATTCTGGAGAATAAAATAACCCAAAATTTCTGGAGAACAGAATTATAGACCACTTATGCCTTATTCCTGGTTCACACTTCAATGAATTGTTTTTATTACTTAAGCATATCTATGTTTCCTTCACATTTTCTTCCACTTTTTGCAACAAATGTACCTCCAGTATGCTCTAGTTTGAACCATGTAAAGACACAGAACAATCTCATTTGAGTATCTTTGTTTTAGAACAAAAGCCTTGAACTCTGGGCTCTGTATGATATCCTAGGGGAAGAAAAACGTTTCATTATACAAATATTTCTTTTTTACAGTTACGATCATGCTTGTACTCAACAGACAACATCAACCCTGACAGACTATTTCAGGAGCAAGCAATATATCCTTTATGCACTTGTTCAATATCCAGAAAATCCAGAGCTGCCCAAATTTCCCCAACTTGGAGTTAGGATGTACTAGATCTCATTTTCCACTTGCCTCACCAAAATACTCTTTATCATGTTCAGTAATGATACCTTCAGTCATTTTCCCAAGATCTTCCTCATCTTGTTGGAGCTTTCTTCAGGAATCAGCCAATCTGTCTTGGTGTCTTCTACCACTCATCATGGTCTGTCTGTCTTTACTCTGAAAACATAAAATTCTTCAGATATTTACACTGATCACGAGAAAGTGAACTGATCTACAGATTCGGATACTTTCTGTAGAAGTGTGTATGGCCCTTGCTTAGTCTACATGGTAGGTATTGCAACTCTAAGGCAAGAAGACATGAGAAGGGACAGAATAATATATTCAGCTCTAGCCTATCCTTTTTCCCAAGTCTTCTCCCCAGGGACCAACTTACACTGTCTTTCCTAGCTCTAGGGAAACTTGGTATGTACTGCCAAGATATGTCCAGGGGACCTGGGAAGCTGAATCTCCATTTATGTCTAAATTCTTATTTGATCCTGGAACAATGCTATTTATACCTATGAGTATGGTGTGGTCCTTTTCACTTACTCTTATATGCAAGGTGATATAACAAGTGGTTACTAATTGATTTTACTAAATGTCCCCTATTCTTAAAGCATAAATTCAGGTGCTGCATTCAGACCACTGAAACCACCGTAAGAAACATAAGTAGGTTAAAGGTAATAAAGACATTTATTTGTTTTGTTCTTTATGTAAAATATGCTTCCTGCTTTCACTATCTCATACTATGTACAGGGCAGTGTGCTATACATTCTCTGGAATAAAAACATATGTCCTGATCCCTATATTTTGGGAGCCTATGATGTTTTATGTAAAATAAGAGCTATATAGTATAATTAAGATAGAATGTGATATGTGCCATAAGAGAGCTACAAACAAAATGCTCCAAGAACTCCAACAAGGGAGCAATTCTTTTTGACTGAAGAACTTGGAAAAAATTTCATCTAACAGATGTTACTTCAGACTCATGGAAGAAAGATAATTTGGAAGCAATATTATAGAAAATAACTTTGTTCACCAATTAGAAGACTTGGTTTCTAATCTAGATTTCACTAGCTTTTTTGACAATTGACCTTAGAAATGTGTCATTTTTCCTCAGTTTATTCATCCATTAAATGGGTTAACAATATTTTCCTTGCCAATATTATATAATTTATATTAGGATGAAAAGTTATATGTGTAAGGGGAGTGACATCAGCTAGATGGCAGAGTAGGAGATCTCAGCCTTCAACTCCTACGACAATACAATAATTAGACAGCTATCCATGAGGGAAAGTAGCCCTGGGAGAAGTCAGAAATCCATTTTAAAAGGTGTAGCAACTCAGTGCAGCAAAAAAAAAAAAAAAAAAAAAAAAAAGATCAGAATAGTTACATAAAAAGGTTAGTAAAAATGCCATTTTGTTGGCCTTTTATTCCCCAGGCCAAGAAT
>NW_012100832.1:424592-426316 GCF_000951045.1 Mandrillus leucophaeus | reverse complement strand
CTAACATTTAAGTCTCTAATCCATCTTGAATTAATTTTCGTATAAGGAGTAAGGAAAGGATCCAGTTTCAGCTTTCTACTTATGGCTAGCCAATTTTCCTAGCACCATTTATTAAATAGGGAATCTTTTCCCCATTTCTTGTTTCTCTCAGGTTTGTCAAAGATCAGATGGCTGTAGATGTGTGGTATTATTTCTGAGGGCTCTGATCTGTTCCATTGGTCTATATCTGTTTTGGTACCAGTACCATGCTGTTTTGGTTACTGTAGCCTTGTAGTACAGTTTGAAGTCACGTGCGTGATACCTCCAGCTTTGTTCTTTTGACTTAGGATTGTCTTGACAATGCAGGCTCTTTTTTGGTTCCATATGAACTTTAAAGCAGTTTTTTCCAATTCTGTGAGGAAAGTCATTGGTAGCTTTATGGGGATGGCATTGAATCTATAAATTACCTTGGGCAGTATGGCCATTTTCATGATACTTATTCTTCCTATCCATGAGCATGGTATGTTCTTCCATTTGTTTGTGTCCTCTTTTATTTCACTGAGCAGTGGTTTGTAGTTCTTGAAGAGGTCCTTCACATCCCTTGTAAGTTGGATTCCTAGGTATTTTATTCTCTTTGAAGCAATTGTGAATGGAACTTCATTCATGATTTGGCTCTCTGTTTGTTTGTTACTGGTGTATAAGAATTCTTGTGATTTTTGCACATTGATTTTGTATCTTGAGACATTGTTGAAGTTGCTTATCAGCTTAAGGAGATTTTGGGCTGAGATGATGGGGTTTTCTGAATATACAGTCATGTCATCTGCAAACAGGGACAAGTTGACTTCTTCTTTTCCTAACTGAATAGCCTTGATTTCTTTCTCTTGCCTGATTGTCCTAGCCAGAACTTCCAACACTATATTGAATAGGAGTGGTGAGAGAGGGCATCCCTGCCTTGTGCCAGTTTTCAAAGGGAACGCTTCCAATTTTTGTCCATTCAGTATGATATTGGCTGTGGGTTTGTCATAAATAGCTCTTATTATTTTGAGATGTGTTCCATCAATACCGAATTTATTGAGAGTTTTTAGCATGAAGGGGTGTTGAATTTTGTCAAAGGCCTTTTCTGCATGTATTGAGATAATCATGTGGTTTTTGTCTTTGGTTATGTTTATATGCTGGATCACGCTTATTCATTTGAGTATGTTGAACCACTATTGCATCCCTGGGATGAAGCCCACTTGATCATGGTGGATAAGCTTTTTGATGTGCCGCTGGATTCGGTTTGCCAGTATTTTATTGAGGATTTTTGCATCGATGTTCATCAGGGATATTGGTCTAAAATTCTCTTTTTTTGTTGTGTCTCTACCAGGCTTTGGTATCAGGATGATGTTGGCCTCATAAAATGAGTTAGGGAGGATTCCCTCTTTTTCTATTGATTGGAATAGTTTCAGAAGGAATGGTACCAGCTCCTCCTTGTACCTCCGGTGGAATTCGGCTGTGAATCCATCTTGTTCTGAACTTTTTTTGGTTGGTAGGCTGTTAATTATTGCCTCAATTTCAGAGCCTGATTGGTCTATTCAGGGATTCAACTTCTTCCTGGTTTAGTCTTGGGAGAGTGTAAGTGTCCAGGAAATTATCTATTTCTTCTAAGTTTTCTAGTTTATTTGCATAGAGGTGTTTATAGTATTCTCTGATGGTAGTTTGTATTTCTTTGGGGTCGGTGGTGGTATCCCCTTTATCATTTTTTA
>NW_012100832.1:421672-424542 GCF_000951045.1 Mandrillus leucophaeus | reverse complement strand
AAAAAGGTTAGTAAAAATGCCATTTTGTTGGCCTTTTATTCCCCAGGCCAAGAATGCTCCCCAAGGAAACTCCCCAGCCCATGAGTTTCACTCACAGAGAAAAGGAGAGCAGGGTGACCAACCAGCATCCCCATCAGTTTGGAGCACTGCCTGAAGGACCCACTTCTGTGCCACCCCACTAGGTCACTGGTGAGCCTGGGATAGCAGAGATATCTGGAGATGGCTAGGAATGAAGAAGGGTTGAAGCTATCAGCATGTGCGATGCAAACGGAGCCACTGCATTTCCAGGTGACCTGCTCTGACCCCAGCAACTTCTGTTGTTCAGAACATCAATAGTGTTTGCAGCTGTCATACGCCCCCTGCAGCTTTCACTACTGAGGACCCCACAGTGTTTGTTGTCATGGGCCCCAGTCACCTTCTTCACAGAGCTTCACCAAAAGCTGACCTGGGTGGTGATGCCATGTGCACTTATAGCTGATCCCATAGCTGTGTGTGTGCACGCAGCTGATGTGACTCCTACTACAAGCCCCCACCACTGTTCAGGCACCTGAGGATGACCCCTGCAGCCTCATACATGCAGACTGCCAGCCCTAACCCTTGTAGCTTCATGTATGCTCACCGCTGGTCTCCATGCATATGTCTATGATTGGTCATGGCCCTTGCCACTTGCCCAGGCCCTTGCTACCAGTCCCAGTGGCACTGCTAAGAGGACCCCAACAGCCCTTGCAGCCACAGTCATCATGGCCACACAATTGCTGAAGTGTATCTCAGCTGTCTAAGCTAACAAGACTTTGTGTCTTTCCTACATACATCCACACTTGCTCTGTTAGCTCAGGAACCTTACGACACCAGGCTCAGTGCCACAGCTGACTTCACTGTGCCTTCTCCAACAGGTAAAATCTTTCCTTACTAAAGTCAGTCCATTGATTAGCAAGAGGTGACTGCTTCTTCAAATGTGCAAACCCCTATGCAAGACTTATGGAAGATAGGAGTATGGAGAATTATAGGATTCTAGAGAATTAGGAAAACATAATGCCACCAAAGAAACACAATGAATGTCCAGTAACCTAGCCTAAAGAAATGGAGATGTGCAAGTAGCCTGACAAACAATTCAAAATAATTGTTCTAAAGCTCCTCAATGAGCTACAAAAGAACACAGATAAATGTAATCAAAAACAAAATGAGAGGTTCCAAAAAGAAAGAGAAAGCATAAAAGAACCAAACAAATTTTGGAGATGAAGAATGCAATGACATATTTTGGTTTGCAAAATATGTAATAGTTTCAACAGTAACTTGATTACACAGAAGAAAGAAACAACAAACTTGAGGACAGGAATTATCTAATCAGAGGAGAAAAAAAAGAGTGACAAAAAATGAGGAAAGTCAACAGGATTATGAAACACAATTAAGAGAAAGAAATTACATTATGGGAGTCTAAGAGGCAGAAGGTGGAGACAAATGGAAAGAAAATTTATTTAAAAAATAATGTTTGAAAATTTCACAAATCTGGGTATAGATATTAAGATCCATGTACATGTAGCTCAAAAATCTCTTAACAGATTTAACTCAAATATATCTTCAATGAGACAGGTTTTAATCTCCTATAGTCTCAATGTTTGTGTCTATCCAGAATTCATATGTTATCAATGTGATGGTATCAGGAGGTGGGATGTATTAGTTTGTTTTCACACTGCTGTAAAGAAATATTAGAGAATGGTTAGTTAAAAGGAAAAATGTTTAATTGACTCACAGTTCCACATGACTGAGGAGCCCTCAGGAAACTTACAATCTTGGCGGAAGGCAAAGGGGAGCAGGCACCTTCTTCACAAGGTGGCAGGGGGCAAGTAAGAAGAGGGCAGGAAAATCACTATTTATAAAACCACTAGATCTCATGAGAACTCACTCAGTATCGTGAGAACAGCATGCGGGTAGCCACCTCCATGATCCAATCACTTCTCTCCCTCAACACATGGGGATTACAAGTTGCTCAGTTGACACATGGGGATTACAATTTGAGTTGAGATTTGGGTGTGCCCACGAATCTCAAACCTTACTGAGCCAAATCATATAATTGGGACTTCAGAAGATAATTATACCTTGAAAGCAAATTCCTCACAAATGGGATTAATGTTTTAATCAACTCCCACTTATGAGTGAGAACATGCAGTGTTTGGTTTTCTGTCCTTGTGATATTTTGCTGAGAATGATGGTTTCCAACTTCATCCATGTCCCTTCAAAGGACATGAACTCATCCTTTTTTATGGCTGCATAGTATTCCATGGTGTATATGTGCCATATTTTCTTTATCCAGTCTATTATTGATGGACATTAGGTTGGTTCCAAGTCTTTGCTATTGTGAATACTGCCACAATAAACATATGTGTGCATGTGTCTTTATAGTAGCATAATTTATAATCCTTTGGGAGTATACCCAGTAATGGGATTGCTGGGTCAAATGGTATTTCTAGTTCTAGATCCTTGAGGAATTGCCACACTGTCTTCCACAATGGTTGAACTAATTTACACTCCCACCAAGAGTGTAAAAGTGTTCCTATTTCTCCGTATCCTCTTCAGCATCTGTTGTTTCCTGACTTTTTAATGACTGACATTCTAACTGGTGTGAGATGATATCTCATTGTGGTTTTGATTTGCATTTCTCTGATGACCAGTGATGATGAGCATGTTTTCACGAGTCTGTTGGATCCATAAATGTCTTCTTTTGAGAATGTCTGTTCATATCCTTTGTCCACTTTTTGATGAAGTTTTTTTTTTTTTTTTTTTCTTGTAAATTTGTTTAAGTTCTTTGTAGATTCTGGATATTAGCCCTTTGTCAGATGGATAGATTGCAAAAACTTTCTCCCATTCTGTAG
>NW_012100832.1:419423-421622 GCF_000951045.1 Mandrillus leucophaeus | reverse complement strand
TTTTCTTGTAAATTTGTTTAAGTTCTTTGTAGATTCTGGATATTAGCCCTTTGTCAGATGGATAGATTGCAAAAACTTTCTCCCATTCTGTAGGTTGCCTGTTTACTCTGATGGTAGTTTCTTTTGCTGTGGAGAAGCTCTTTAGTTTAATTAGATCCCATTTGTCTATTTTGGCTTTTGTTGCATTGCTTTTGGTGATTTAGTCATGAAGTCTTTGCCCATGCCTATGTCCTGAATGGTATTGCCTAGGTTTTTTTCCTAGGGTTTTTATGGTATTAGGTCTTACATTTATGTCTTTAATCCATCTTGAGTTAATTTCTGTGTAAGGTGTAAGAAAGGGATCAAGTTTCAGCTTTCTCCATATGGCTAGCCAGTTTTCCCAGAAGCATTTATTAAATAGGGAATCCTTTCCCCATTGCTTCTTTTTCTCAGGTTTGTCACAAATCAGATGGTTGTAGATGTGTGGTGTTATTTCTGAGGCCTCTGTTCTGTTCCACTGGTCTATGTATCTAGTTTTGTACAAGTACCATGCTGTTTTGGTTACTGTAGCCTTGTATTACAGTTTGAAGTCAGGTAGTGTGATACCTCCAGCTTTGTTCTTTTGGCTTAGATAGTCTTGGCTATGTGGGCTCTTTTTTGTTTCCATATGAAATATAAAGTAGCTTTTTCCAATTCTGTGAAAAAAGTCATTGGTAGCTTGATGGGGATAGCATTGAATCTACAAACCACCTTGGGCCAGATGGCTATCCATGAGCATGGAATGTTCTTCTATTTGTTTGAGTCCCCTTTTATTTCATTGAGCAGTGGTTTGTAGTTCTTCTTGTGGAGGCCCTTCACATTCCTTGTAAGATGGATTCCTAGGTATTTTATTCTCTTAATAGTAATTGTGAATGGGAGTTCACTCATCATTTGGCTCTCTGTTTGTCTGTTCTTGGCGTATAGGAATGCTTGTGATTTTTGCACATTGATTTTGTATCCCGAGACTTTGCTCATGTTGCTTATCAGCTTAAGGAGATTTTGGGCTGAGATGATGGGGTTTTCTGAATATACAGTCATGTCATCTGCAAACAGGGACAATTTGACTTCCTCTTTTCCTAATAGAATACCCTTTATTTCTTTCTCTTGCCTGATTGCCCTGGCCAGAACTTCCAACACTATGTTGAATAGGAGTGGTGAGAGACGGCATCCTTATTTTGTGCCAGTTTTCAAAGGTAATACTTCCAGTTTTTGCCCATTCAGTATGATATTGGCTGTGGGTTTGTCATAAATAGCTCTTATTATTTTGAGATGTGTTCCATCAGTACCTAGTTTATTGAGAGTTTTTAGCATGAAAGGCTGTTGAATTTTGTCAAAGGCCTTTTCTGCATCTATTGAGATAATCATGTGGTTTTCATCATTGGTTCTGTTTATGTGTATGTTGAACCAGTCTTGCATCCCAGGGATGAAGCCAACTTGATCATGGTGAATAAGCTTTTTGATGTGCTGCTGGATTAATTTTGCCAGTATTTTATTGAGCATTTTTACATCAATGTTTATCAGGAAATGTGGCCTAAAATTCTTTTTTTTGTGGGGTCTCTGCCAGTCTTTGGTATCAGGATGATGCTGGCCTCATAAAATGAGTTAGGGAGGATTCTCTCTTTTTCTATTGATTGGAATCGTTTCATAAGGAATGGTACCGGCTCCTCTTTATACCTCTGGTAGAATTCAGCTGTGAATCCATCTGGTCCTGGACTTTTTTTGGTGGTAGGCTATTAATTATTGCCTCAATTTCAGAACCTGTTATTGGTCTATTCAGAGATTCAAATTCTTTTTGGTTTAGTCTAGGGAGAGTGTATGTGTCCAGGAATTTTTCCATTTCTTCTAGATTTTCTGGTTTATTTGTGTAGAGGTGTTTATAGTATTCTCTGGTGGTAGTCTGTATTTCTGCAGGATCCATGATGATATTCCCTTTATCATTTTTTTTTTTAATTATACTTTAAGTTCTAGGGTACATGTGCACAACGTGCAGGTTTGTTACATATGTATACTTGTGTCATGTTGGTGTGCTGAAACCATCAACTCATCATTTACATCAGGTGTAACTCCCAATGCCATCCCTCCTGGCTCCTGCCTCCCCATAATAGGCCCCAGTGTGTGATGTTCCCCTTCCAGAGTTCAAGTGGTCTCATTGTTCAATTCCCACCTATGAGTGAGAACATG
>NW_012100832.1:379149-415958 GCF_000951045.1 Mandrillus leucophaeus | reverse complement strand
TGCTTTACTTCCAACTATGTGGTCAATTTTGGAATAAGTGTGATGTGGTGCTGAGAAGAATGTATATTCTGTTGACTTGGGGTGGAGAGTTCTGTAGATGTCTTTTAGGTCCACTTGGTGCAGAGTTGAGTTCAATTCCTGGATATCCTTGTTAACTTTCTGTCTCGTTGATCAGTCTAATGTTGACAGTGGGGTGTTGAAGTCTCCCATTATTATTGTATGGGAGTCTAAGCTCTTTGTAAGTCTCTAAGGACTTGCTTTATAAATCTGGGTGCTCTTGTATTGGGCGCATATATATTTAGGATAGTTAGCTCTTCCTGTCGAATGATCCCTTTACCATTATGTAATGGCCCTCTTTGTTTCTTTTGATTTTTGATGGTTTAAAGTCTGTTTTCTCAGAGACTAGGATTGCAACCCTTGCTTTTTTTTGTTCTCCATTTTCTTGGTAGATCGTCCTCCATCCCTTTATTTTGAGCCTATGTGTTTCTCTGCATGTGAGATAGGTCTCCTGAATACATGGGGTTTTGACTCTTTATCCAATTCACTAGTCTGTGTCTTTTAATTGGACCATTTAGTCCGTTTACTTTTCAGGTTAATATTCTTATGTGTGAACTTGATCCTGTCATTGTGATTTTAGCTGGGTTATTTTGCTTGTTAGTTGATGCAGTGTGTTCCTAGCATCGGTGGTCTTTACATTTTGGCATGTTTTTGCAGTGGTTGGTACCTGTTGTTCCTTTCCATGTTTAGTGTTTCCTTCAGGATCTCTTGTAGGGCAGGCCTGGTAGTGACAAAATCTCTAAGCATTTGCTTGTCTGTAAAGGATTTTATTTCTCCTTCACTGATGAAACTTAGTTTTGCTGGATATGAAATTCTGGGTTGAAAATTCTTTTCTTTTAGAATGTTGAATATTGGCCCCCACTCTCTTCTGGCTTGTAGAGTTTCTGCTGAGAGATCTGCTGTTAGTCTGATGGGCTTCCCTTTGTGAGTAACCCAACCTTTCTCTCTGGCTGCCCTTAACATTTTTTCCTTCGTCTCAACTTTGGTGACCCTGACAATTATGTGTCTTGGAATTGCTCTTCTTGAGGAGTATCTTTGTGGCGTTCTTTGCATTTCCTGAATTTCAATGTTGGCCTGCCTTACTAGGTTGGGGAAGTTCTCCTGGATGATATCCTGAAGACTGTTTTCCAACTTGGTTCCATTCTCCCTATCACTTTCAGGTTCACCAATCAAACGTAGATTTGGTCTTTTCACATAGTCCCATATTTCTTGGGGGCTGTTTTCATTTCTTTTCCCTCTTTTTTCTCTAATCTTGTGTTCCCATTTTATTTCATTAATTTGATCTTCAGTCACTGATATCCTTTCTTCCACTTGATTGAATCAGCTAGTGAAGTTTGTGTATACTTCACGAAGTTCTCATACTGTGGTTTTCAGCTCCAACAGGTCATTTAAGCTCTTCCCTACACTGGTTATTCTAGTTAGCCATTCATCTAACCTTTTTTCAAGGCTTTTAGCTTCCTTGCAATGAGTTAGAACATGCTCCTTTAGCTTGGAGAAGTTTGTTATTACCGACCTTCTGAAGCCTACTTCTGGCAACTTGTCAAAGTCATTCTCTGTCCAGTTTTATTCCCTTGCTGGCGAAGGGTTGTGTTCCTTTGTAGGAGAAGAGGTGTTCTGGTTTTTGGAATTTTCAGCCTTTCTACTCTGGTTTCTCCTATCTTTGTGGTTTTATCTACCTTTGGTTTTTAATGTTGGTGACCTACAGTTGGGGTATTGGGGTGGATGTCCTTTTTGTTGATGTTGATGGTATTCCTTTCCGTTTGTTAGTTTTACTTCCAACAGATAGGCCCCTCAGCTCCAGATCTATTGGAGTTTGCTAGAGGTCAACTCCAGACCCTGTTTGCCTGCGTATCACCAGTGGAGACTGCAGAACAGCAAATATGGCTGCCTGATCCTTCCTCTGGAAGCTTTGTCCCAGTGGAGCACCTGCCTGTATGAGGTGTCTGTTGGCCACTACTGGGAGGTGTCTCCCAGTCAGGCTACATGGTGGTCAGTGACCCACCTGAGGAGACAGTCTGTCTGTTATTGGAGCTCGAACGCCATACAGGGAGAACCACTGCTCTCTTCAGAGCTGTCAGGCAGGGACGTTTAAGTCTGCAGAAGCTGTCTGCTCCCTTTTATTCAGATATCCCCTGCTCCCAGAGGTGGAATCTAGAGAGGCAGTAAGCCTTGCTGAGCTGCAGTGGGCTCCACCCAGTTCACACCTTCCTGCTGCTTTGTTTACACTGTGAACACAGAACCACCTACTCAAGCCTCAGTAATGGTGGACACCCCTCCCCCGACCAAGCTCCAGCATCCCAGGTTGATCTCAGACTGCTGCGTTAGCAGTGAGCATGCCTTGTGGGTGTGGGACCTGCAGAGCCAGGCATGGGAGGGAATCTCCTGGTCTGCCAGTTGTGAAGACCATGGGAATAGTGCAGTATTTGGGCAGGAGTGTACCATTTCTCAAGGCACCGTCACTCATGGCTTCCCTTGGCTAGGAAAGGGAAATCCCCTGACCCCTTGTGCTTACCAGGTGAGGTGACGCCCCACCCCCCTGGCTTTGGCTCGCCCTCCATGGGCTGCACCCATTGTCCAAACAGTTTCAATGAGATGAACGAGGTGCCTCAGTTGGAAATGCAGAAATCACCCGTCTTCTGCATTGATCTTGCTGTGAGCTGTAAACCAGAGCTGTTCCTATTTGGCCATCTTGGAAGCAACCTCCCATAAAACATACTTAAAAAAATTTAAGATTAAAATTATATTAAGCATCTTTTGTTACCACAATGGTATAAAACTAGAAATCAATAACAAGAGAAGAACTAGAAAATTCACTAACATGTGAGAATTAAACAACACACTTCTGAGCATCCTCTGGGTCAATTAAGGAATCAAAAGGAAATGAAAATATATCCTGAAACAAGCAAGAATGAAAACACAACATATTGAAACTTATGGAATGCAACAAAAGCAGTTCTAAGAGGGACAATGAATGCCTATGTTAGGAGAAAGTTAGGTCACAAATTTAAAACCTAACTTTACACAAGAAATACAAGAAATAAACTAAGCCTAAAATCAGTGGAAGAAAGAAAATAACAATGATAAGAGCAGAAATAAATAAAATAGTGATATAAAAACAAGAAAAAAGAGCTATGAAACAGAGTCGTCTTTTTCAAGAGTTAAAATTGACAAACCTCTAACTAGACTAAGAGGATAAAATGTTTAATTAAATAAATCATAAATGGAAGAGAACATATACAACTGATACCAGAAAAAATCCAATAAGCGTAAGAAGACTACTGTGAACAATTATGCACCAACAAAATGGATAGCCTAGAAGAAAAGGGTAAATTCCTAGAAACATGAAATGCAACATACCGAGACCAAATCACGAAGAAATAAAAAATCTGAACATATCAATACTGAGTAAGGAGATTGACTCAATAATTAAAAATACTCAAACAAAAAAGCCCGAGACCAGATGACTTCAGAGAAAGTCTATCAAACATTTAGATAGTAGTTGGATACCATCTTTCTAAAACTCTTCCAAAAAATTAATTGCAGATGAAGGAACACTTCCAAGCTTAAATTACAAGGCCAGGATTACCCTGATACCAGAGTCAGACAAGGGCACATACACACACAGACTACAGGCCAATATCCGTGATGAACATAGTTACAAAATTCCTCAACACAGTAGTAGCAAACCAAATTCAACAGCACATCTCAAAAAGTCATACACCATAACCAAGTGTGACTTATTCCAAGAATGCACGGATGATTCAACAATGCAAATCAATAAGTGTGATATATCATGTTAACAAAGATAAAGTCTAAAATAATACAATCCTTTTGATAGATGCATGAAAAGCATTTGACAAAAATGCAACACACTTCCTGGTAAAAACTCACAACAAATTATAGAAAGAATGTACTCAACATAATAAAGGCTACATATGACAAGCCACAGCTAACATTGTACTTAATGGTGAAAAGTTGAAAGCTTTTCCTCTAAAATTAGGTGAAAGAAAAGGGTACCCACTCTTACCGCTTACATTCAACATAGTACTGGAAATTCTAGTGAGAGCAACTCGGCAACACAAATAAATAAAAAACATCCTAATTGGAAAAAAAAGAAGTAAAATTTATTTGTTTGCAGATGACCTGGCCTTTTGTACAGAAAAACTGAAAGACCTCACCATAAACAAAAAGCAACTGGAAGAATTTATAAACAAATTCAGTAAAATTGCATGATAACAAATTAGCATATAAAGGACTGGATGCAGTGGCAGACATCTGTTAATTACAGCACTTTGGGAGGTTGAGGTGAGCGGATTGTCTGAGCACAGGAGTTGGAGACTACCCTGGGCAACATGGTAAAACCCGTCTCTATTAAAATACAAAATGCTAGCTAGGCATGGTGGTGGGCACCTGTAGTCCCTGCTACTCAGGAGGCTGAGGCAGGAGAATTGCTTGAATCCAGAAGGCAGAGGTTGCAGTGAGCCAAGATCATGCCACTGCACTCCAGCCTAGGCAACAGAGGGAGACCCTGTCTCAAAAAAAAAAAAAAAAAAATCAGCGTATAAAAACTAGTTGTTTCCACAGCCAACATACTGAATGGAAAACAGCTGGAAGCATTACCCTTGAAGTCCAGCACAAAACAACGATGCCCTCTCTCACCACTCCTATTCAACATAGTATTGGAAGTCCTAGCTAGAACAATCAGACAAGAGAAAGAAATAAAGGGCATCCAAATATGAAGCAAGGATGCCAAACTATGTTTGCAGACAACATGATCCTATATCTAGAAAACCCTATAGTGTTGGCCCAAAAGCTCCTTCAGCTGATAAACAACTTTAGTAAACTTTCAGGATAGAAAATCGATGTACAAAAATCACTAGCATTTCTATACACCACCAACAGCCAAGCAGACAACCAATCAGAAAGGCAATCTCATTTACAATTGCCACAAAAAGAATAAAATACCTGGGAATATAGCTAACCAGAGAGGAGAAAGATCTCTTTGATGATAATTACAAAACACTGCTCAAAGAAATCAAAGATGACACAAACAAATGGAAAAACATTCCACGCCCATAGATAGGAAGAATCAGTATCATTAAAATGGCCATACTTCCCAAAGCAATGAACAGATTCAATGCTATTCCTGTCAAACTACCAATGGTATTTTTCACAGAACTAGAAAAAACTATTTTAAAATTCATATAGAACTCAATAAGAACTGGAATAGTCAAGGTAATCCTAAACAGAAAGAACAAAGCGGGAAGCATAATTTTACCTGACTTCAAACCATACCACAGGGCTACAGTAAGCAAAACAGCATGGTACTGGTACAAAAACAGGCACATAGACCAATGGAACAGAATAGAGAGCCCAAAATAAAGCCACCTACCCACAACCATCTGATCTTCTACAAAGCTCACAAAAACAAGCAATGGGGAAAAGACTCCCTATTCAATAAATGGTGCTGAGATAATTGGCTAGCAAATATGCAGAAAATTGAAACTGGACACCTTCCTCCACCACAAACAAAAATCAACTCCAGATGGGTTAAAGACAAAGGTAAAGCCCCAATCTATTAAACCTCTGGAAGTCCACCTAGGAAATACCATTCTGGGCATAGTAATGGGCAAAGATTTCATAATAATGACAACAAAAATATTTGCAAGAAAAGTAAAAATTGACAAGTGGGATCTAATTAAACTAAAGAGCTTCTACATAGCAAAATAAAAGAGTAACACAGTAAACAATCTACAGAATGGGAGAAAATATTTGCAAACTGTGCATCTGACAAAGGTCTAACACCCAGCATCTATAAGAAATCTAAACAACAAAAACAAAAAAGAGAAAAACAAGAAAAGCCCATACAATGTGGGCAAAGGATATGGACAGACGCTTTTCAAAATAAGACATATATGTGGCCAAGAAGCATATGAAAAAAGCTCAATATAACTGATCATTAGAGAAATGCAAACCAAAACCACAATGTGATACCAACTCACAGCAGTCAGAATGGCTATTATTAAAAAGTCAAAAAATAACAGATACTAGAGAAGTTGCAGAGAAGCGTACCCTTATATGCTGTTAGTGGGAATGTAAATCAGCTCAACCATTGTGGAAAGCAGTATGGTAATTCCTCAAAGAGCTAACAGCAGAACTCTCATTCGACCCAGCCATCCCATTACTGGTTATATACCCAGAGCAATACAAATCATTCTACCATAACATGCATGTGAATGTTCATTGCAGCACTATTCACAACAGCAAAGACATGGAATCAATCTAAATGCCCATCAGTGACAGATTGGATAAGAAAAATGTGGTACATACACGATGGAATACTATCTAGCCATTAAAAAAAAATGAGTGCATGTCTTTTACAGGAACATGGATGGAGCTGGAGGCCATTATCCTTAGCAAACTAACTCAGGAACAGAAAACCAAATACCACAAGTTCTCAGTTATAAGTGGGAACTTAATGAAGAGAACTTATGAACATTAAGAAGAAAACAGCAGACACTGGGGTCTACTCGAGGGTAGAGGGTGGGAGGAGGGAGAGAAGCAGAAAAGATAACTATTAAGTACTAGGCTTAATGCCTGAGTGATGAAATAATCTGTATAACAAACCCCTCTGACACAAGTTTACCTATGTAATAAATCTTCACACGTACCACAGAACACAAAATAAAAGTTAAGAATTTTTTATGTTTATGTATTAACAGGAAAGTATCAGAAAAAGAAATTAAGAAAAGAATTTTAAGAATACAATTGAATTCCTATTAACTAAGGTTACCCTGTGTCTATCAAACACTAGATCTTCTTCATTCTTTCTTATATACACCTATTATGGACCCAAAAAATTAAAAATTAAAAATTATAAAAAAGAAAATAATTCCATTTAAAATATCATCTAAATTGAATACGATACTTTGGAATAAATTTAAACAAGGAAGTGAAAGATCCATACACTGAAAACTATAAAACATTGACCAAAGAAATCAGAGAAGACACAAAAATTGAAAAAAAAAATCCTGTGTTTATGGATTGGAAGAATTAATACTGTTTAAGTGTTCATACATCCAAAGCAATCTACAGTTCAATGCAATTTCTATCAAAATTCTAGAGTGATTTTTTACAAAATAAGAAACCTAAAACTTTTGTGGAACCACAAAAGATACACATAACTAAACCAATTACGAGCAAGAACAAAGCTGGAGAAATCACACTGTCTGATTTCAAAGTGTATATATATATAACTATAGGCATATAACAAAGTACTATCAAATTAGTATGGGACTAACATGAGACCAGACACACAGACAAATGCAACAGAACAAAGAGACCAGAAATAAACCTGTGCATACACCATCAACTCTTTTTCACAAAGGTGCCAAGAATAAACAAAGGGAAAAGAGTAACCTCTTCAGTGAATTATTTTGGGAAAATTTAATCTCCACACACAGAGGAATGAAACTGGACCCTTATACCGTATACACACACACAATGCTACTCAAAATGAATCAAGACTTAAAGGTAGGACCTGACACTGTAAAATTCTCAGAAGAAAACAGAAGAAAAACTCAGCTCATGACATTGATTTTGGCAATAATTTTTTGAATTTGGCCCATAAACCTAGGCAACAAATGCAAAAATAAACAAGTGGAAGTACATCACACTAAAGGTTTCTTCATGGCAAAGGAATTGATCAAATGAAATGGAAAACTACGGAATGGGAGAAAATATTTACAAGCAATGTATCTTTTTTGAGAAAGGGTCTTGCTCTCTCACCTAGGCTGAAGTTGAGTTGTGAGATCATAGCTCACTGCAGCCTCAACCTCCTGGGCTCAAGCCATCCTCCTGCCTGAGCCCCGCAAGTAGCGGAGACTATAGGCACAGGCACCACACCTGGCTAGTTTTTGTATTTTTTTTGTAGAGACAGGGTTTCATCATGTTGGCCAGGCTGGTCTCAAACTCCTGAGTTTAGGCAATCTGCCCGCCTTTGCCTCCCAAAGTGCTGGAATTACAGGTGTAAGCTACTGTGCCCAGCCACAAACCATGTATCTTATAAAAGATTTAGTATCCAAAATACATTAGGAACACAAATAACTCAATAGCCTAAGAACACATAACCTTATTTGAAAATAGGCAGAGGATTTAAATAGACATTTCTTTTTAAATAAGACCCAGAAATGACTGACAAGTATATGAAAACATGGTCAACATCATTAATCATCAAGGGAATGCAAATCAAAAATACAATGAGGCCTGAAGCAGTGGCTCATGCCTGTAATCCCAGCACTTTGGAAGGCCGAGGCGGGTGGATCACCTGAAGTCTGGGGTTTGAGACCAGCCCGGCCAACATGGTGAAACCCCGTCTCTACTTAAAATACAAAAAATTAGCCAGGCGTGATGGTGGACGCCTGTAATTCCAGCTACTTGGGAGGCTGAGGCAGGAGAATCTCTTGGACTGGCGAGGAGGAGGTTGCAGTGAGGCGAGATTGTGCCATTGCACTCCAACTTGGGCAACAAGAGTGAAACTGCGTCTCAGAAAACATACAAACAAACAAACAAAAAATAAAAAACAATGAGATACCACCTCTTGCCTGTTAGTATTATTTTTGAAAACCAAAAAAGTCAAAGCAAAACAAGTGTTGGTAAGTAGGGGGAGAAAATGGAACCTGTGTACACAATTCATGGGAACGTAAAATGGTACAGCCATTATGGAAAACAGGATGGAGGTCTGAACATTCAAACTATTACTACTGTATGATCCAAGATTCCCACTTCGGACTATATATCCAAAGGTAATCAAATCGCTGTTTCCAAGACATATTTGCACTCCATGTTTATTGCAGCATTATTCACAATAGACAAAATATTGGAAAAAACCTGAGAGCCTATCAACAGACCAATGGATAAAGAAAACTTGGTCTATTTATACTATAGAATATTATTTACCCTTAAAAGGGAAGGACACTCTGTCATTTGCAATGACATAGACCAACCTGGAGGATATTGTGCTATATGGAATAAACCCTACCCAGAAATACAAATGCTGCCTAATTTTGCTTAATGTGGAAGCTAGAAAAGAGTCTAACTCAGTAGCAGAGAGTAGAACGGTGTTTGCCAAGGGTTTGGGGTGACTGTGGGAGAAAATGAAAAATATTAGTCAACAGATACAAAATTTTATTTTTAAGATGAACAATTTCTGAGGTTCCAACGTGTAGCATGGTGACAAGTTAATAAAAATGTGTATTTGAAATTTGCTACAGAAGTAGATGTCACGTGTTCTCACAACACACATGCACAGAGGGTAAGTATGTAAGGTGATTGATACGTTGCTATGTTTTTAGCTTGCATGTGGTCATCATTTCATGGGGTATACATATATCAAATCATCACATTGTATACCTTAAATACATTCTAGTCATATTTGTCATCCATATCTCAATAAAGTTGGGAAAAAAAGAAAGCTATGGGCAAGTTATACATAATAATAAACAGAAAAAATCCTTTGAAAACATTTCTAAAGCTGCTTTGTCCTCATTACAGAAATGTAAAATATTACCTCTGCTGGAATATGAACTACAGCCAGGATTTGAGTAGTACAAATTAGAAGAGAGTGCTTGCAGTGTAGAGCCCTCTAGGTTTTCAGCCTAGAACAGGAAGGAACATAGAGTAATGACAGCAAACAGTGAAGCTATAGGATAATAATTCCTCCTCAGTGACAAGAGGCCCCACCACTGCTTTGGACTCCAGGAAGCACTCAGACTTTAACATCTGTGAAGTGTGCCCGCATGCTAAGAAGAGGGTGAACTGACAGATCCTTCTGTCCACCAAGTCATCCACAGCCCAGTTATTTCTGTCTCTGCTGCTAATTGTGCCACACGTAACCATAAAATCTGGTGTCAACTGCTAGGAGTTTTCCAGAACGGAGGCCCAGGAGATGCACTTGTGTCTTGGAGAGTAGCCAAAGTTAGCTACAGGGAGCTGAAGCAAGGGACTGAAAAAATGAGAAGTCTTAGAAAATGTTCTCCAGTCCTTGAGGATCTGAAGGCCTATGTATGACTGATATTTGGTGGAGAATGGACCTAGCTCTTTCCCCACTCCAACCAACCAAACTCTTTCTTGAAAGGCATATGGTATATTTTCACTAATTCTGGGAAGGCTAGGGCCATTGATTTTCATGAAGTGTGACTATGAAACATGAAAATCAGACAAGGCAATCCTGATCTGAGGAATGCTTCTAAGAGAATATGAAGACACCTGCCCTATAGACCCTCTTCTCTAGCAGGCACATGGAGATGTCCACTCATTCTTGCTGGCACCAAATAGTGATATTCAAAAGAGATGGCATAATTTTTTAGAGTTGCTAAGTATATAAAGCACTATGAATTTTTTAGAGTTGCTAAGTATAGAAAGCACTAACTTAATCAATTTTGTTAATTATACTTCACTTCATCTCTGTCTTATCAATTAGCTAAATAAAAACAGCATCAATTCATGAATATCATGATAATAAAAAATTCAGGCAAATATTTAAAAAGCCAACTGTTGGCTGTACATGTTATTGTGGCTGTCAAGGAAGGGAAAATATATCTTTAGTTTATGAAAGCCAATATGATAAATCAAATTTCTCTTAAAATATTTGGTAAGGAAAAACTAATAATGTGTTTCTTTTTAAAATAAACTTTAAAATTTTGGAACAATATTAGGCTTACAGAAAAATCGCAAAGATGCTAAAGAGAGTTTTTCACACACATATCTCTCAATTTGTTTATTCTAATGTATTCATCCTTCATTAGCATACACACTTGTCAAAGTAAGAAATCAAATTTGATACATCACTGTTAACTATTCAGATTTTGCCATTTTATTCAGATTTTATTATCTTTTCCATTAGTATTACTTTATGTTCCAGGATCAAATCCAATCTACTGTACTCCATGTAGGTATCTTGTCTCTTTAGTTGGCTTTGATCTGATATTTCTCAGTCTTTACTTGTTCATAACTGTAAGCATTTTTTAATGAAGGGAAATAGGGTTTACAGAGCTGCAGAACAATTGCTATTTTAAAAATTCTGTTTATCAAGAAGGATTTTTGTTTCCTGATCCTGGTCAATGTGATGTTTTAGCAAATAGTGAAATACACTGGCTTATTAGCCTCAAATAAAAATTGTTAATCACAATCTGGAATTCATCTGTACAAGGTTGATAGTGGACAAGAAATTAAAATAAGGATGAAAAGGAAAATTAAGAATGTGCTGTGAAGAAACTTAAAATGCAGATTGAGAAATTTGGAGTTCACTCAACATTGGAAACCTCTAGATATCTGGAGCACAGAAGTCATTTATATTAATCCCCATTGCCTGTAGATGTTAGTTGCCTCCGGCCACTCTGAATAGCACTCCTATCTGAATAACCCGGGTGGATCCAGTACTCCTACCTCTTGTACTGATGCAAGAGATTAGAAGCTTCTCCAGATACTGTGCTAGCAAAGGGGAATTATAAAAGACTTGTATTATATAAACAATACTTTGAAAGACTGGCAGATTACAAAGATGGTTGAAAACAAACAGGATCAAATGGAAAAAGGATAAAATAAAGTTCTATATCTAGGTTTATGGGAAAATCAATTACGTAAATGGAGGATGGGGAACACTTAATCTGATAATCTGATAATCAATACTTCACGTGAAAAAGTTTAGGAGGTTTTGTGACCTCAATTTCAATATGAGTTCTGAGGGTCATATGTTTACTAAAAATTCGGTCCACATCTGGAGAGGTGTCAATCTCACTATAGTACACAGGACTCAAACTCATTTCATGGTTTATTGAAAGATGAATATGTGAGGAACACTGTGCTAACTCCTATTCCAATACCTGAAATCAGAATTAGAGGTGTTTTAAAGCATTTTATACTAAAAAGCTTGGAAAATAAAAGAAAAGCACAATGAAGAAATTGAACATTATGCTTTGACTTCCTATTAACTGGAGTTAACCTATAAGAGAGTTTATATAACAGTTGTAATAATAATACCTAGAGGAGGCCTCTCCCATTCCTGATCACAACCCCATTTCAGAAACTTCTTCTACAGGGACACTTTGACAGTAGACTTTTGATGAATTTTATATCCAGTCATTTAAAAAATTATTACAAGATATTTATACTGTTTAGGCACAAATAGATATGCACATTATATTAAAACTTTTAATAAGTATGGGCTAGCAAATAATGCATGATATCCTTGGTAATATCCTTTTCTAAATTTTATTAAGTGACAGACAACAATAAAGTTAGATTCCACATCTTGAGCAACAGTTGGATCCCATATCTGGAGATAAAATCTTCACTGTCTTCAGAGTTCTGGTTGTTGGGTGACAGTAGGGAGCTAAATTTCTGAAAATCATACTGACATATCCTGTATCCATCTCCCTGTCCAGATGAATAAAGTTATATATAATATGGGCTAAGAAAAAAACATTTAAATAAATATATTGATGGCAATGCTTAGCCACAGAATGCAATTTACAGGCATAAGCAGTCCAGCATAGCTAGTCAGCATTTTAGTCATATTCCTTCTAGTCTTGTTTAAACAAGCAAATATGGCTGATACTTTTGATATTGTTATATAACATAATATTTTTATTAAGTTAGAAATACTTTTTCTTTCATTAACTCTATTTAGATCACTTTATTTCAATTTCTGCATAGTTTTCCATGTAACATATGAACTACAATTTATTTGACCAGTGCCCCGTTTGTGAAAGTTAAGCATGTTTTGCTTATTTCCTTTCCCTGTTTCTGTATTTATGTTTATTTTTTATTTTTATTTTTTTTATTATTATTATACTTTAAGTTCTAGGGTACATGTGCATAACATGCAGGTTTGTTACATATGTATACTCGTGCCATGTTGGTGTGCTGCACCCATCAACTCGTCATTTACATCAGGTATAACTCCCAATGCAATCCCTCCCCCCTCCCCTCTCCCTGTGATAGGCCCCGGTGTGTGATGTTCCCCTTCCCGAGTCCAAGTTATCTCATTGTTCAGTTTCCACCTATGAGTGAGAACATGCGGTGTTTGGTTTTGTTCTTGCGATAGTTTGCTGAGAATGATGATTTCCAGCTGCATCCATGTCCCTACAAAGGACACAAACTCATCCTTTTTTATGGCTGCATAGTATTCCATGGTGTATATGTGCCACATTTTCTTCATCCAGTCTGTCACTGATGGACATTTGGGTTGATTCCAAGTCTTTGTTATTGTGAATAGTGCTGCAATAAACATACGTGTGCATGTGTCTTTATAGCAGCATGATTTATAATCCTTTGGGTATATACCCAGTAATGCGATGGCTGGGTCATATGGTACTTCTAGTTCTAGATCCTTGAGGAATTGCCACACTGTTTTCCACAATGGTTGAACTAGTTTACAATCCCACCAACAGTGTAAAAGTGTTCCTATTTCTCCACATCCTCTCCAGCACCTGTTGTTTCCTGACTTTTTAATGATTGCCATTCTAACTGGTGTGAGATGGTATCTCATTGGGGTTTTGATTTTCATTTCTCTGATGACCAGTGATGACGAGCATTTTTTCATGTGTCTGTTGGCTGTATGAATGTCTTCTTTTGAGAAATGTCTGTTCATATCCTTTACCATGACTATTTTTTATGTTGGTCATTTTATAGACTGGGCAATAGTTGGGTATATTTCAAAGTATTTTAACTTACTACATGAGAATGTGCTTTTAATGACCATAACAGCAAAGAAAAATGTTACCTTTATTTACGTTAGAATAATTATTTTCTTTAAGAAAGTATTTACCAACTCAGTAAAAAAGTACTTCTGTATTTATTTTTAAAAACAGAGAAAAGAAAGTGAGTATTCCCTCTAAACTCCTTTTTCTTCTTTAATCTTTCATGTGCTGAAGAAAGCTCTTCTGTTATGATGCTGTTCAGCACCTTTGGAGGAGAAACTTGTTTACGGTGCCTTCTTTTTCCTGCATTAATGGGAACTTGTAAATATATTTTACATGAAGTATCCTCAAGGAAGAGAAAGCACTGTGAAGGAGTTGTCCTCAAGAGTCACTATCAATATTGTCTAAGTCATATGAAAATTCTAACTTTGAAGTTTCTCTATGATCCAAGCACAATCTAAATGAAATGATTTCCAGTTAAGTCATCAGAAGTTTGCTTAGTTGTATGTTTGTTGATTCATGTGTGATTTATTTGCTTTATATTCCTTTCAATTTCTACTTTAAAATGTTCTGTAACTTTACTAGTAGCTATAAATGTAATTAATTTTTGGAAATCAATTTTATATTAGGTATATTTTCAGTCCCTGGAGGAAAAGTGCTATTTTTAAATAATAAGTCTATTTATCACAGTCAGTTGTTTTAAGCTGATTTTCTTTGTCTCTATAAATTCTGTAAAATCTGATTGTAATTTCATACATCTCTCCTTAATAAACCTTTTCAAATATTAAACTTTATTTCATTGAATAAAAACAAATCACATTGAGTCTAACTTTTTAGATTATTCTTTTAAATCAAAAAATACTGTCTTTTTTTCTTTTTCAACTTTTATTTTAGATACAGGGGTTACATGTGCAGGTTTGTTACATGGATATATTACACCAGGTATTAAGCATAGTACCCAATATGTAGTTTTCCAACCCACATTCACCTTCCTCCCTCCTCCCTCTAGTAACCCACAGTGTTTATTGTCCCCATGTTTATGTTCATGTGAGCTCAAGGTTTAGCTCCCAATTTTAAGGGAGGTATTTGGTTTTCTGTTTCTGCCTTAATTTGCTTAAGATTATGGCCTCCAGTTCCATCCATGTTACTGCAAAGAGCATTATTTCTTTTTTCTGGCTGCATAGTATTTCATGGTGTATATGTACCACATTTGCTTTATCCAGTTCACCAAACTGATGGACACCTAGGTTGATTTCATGTTTTTTCTATGACAATGAACATACATGTGCACATGTCTTTTTGGTATAATGATCTATTTTCCTTTTGGTATATACTCAGTAATAGAATTGCTGGGTTCAATGGTAGCTCTGTGATAAGTTCTTTAAGAAATCTCCATACTGTTTTGCACAGTGGTTAAACTAATATACATTCTCACCAACAGTGTGTAAGCATTCCCTTTTCTCTGTAGCCTTATCATCATCCCTTGTGTTTTTTTGTTTTTTTGTTTTTTCATAATGGCCATGCTGACTGGTGTGAAGTGGTATCTCGTTGCTGTTTTGATTTGCATTTCTCTGATGATTAGTGATGAGCACTTTTCCATTATGTTTGTTGGCCTCTTGTATGTCTTATTTTGACAAGTGTTTGTTCATGTGCTTTGCCCATTTTTTAATGAGGTTACTTGTCTTTTGCTTGTTGATTTAAGTTCCTTATATATTTTGGATATTAGACATTGACAGATGCATTGTTTGCAAATATTTTCTCCTATCCTGTAGGGTGTCTGTTTACTCTATGTATAGTTGCTTTTGCTGTGCATAAAGCTCCTTAGTTTAATTAGGTCCAATTTGTCCATTTTTGTTTTTGTTGCAATTGATTTTGGGAACTTGGCCAAAAAATCTTTGTGAAGGCTGATGCCAGGAAGGGTATTTCCTAGGTTTGCTTTTAGGATTTTTATAGTTTGAGGTTTTGAATTCAAATCTTTACCTTGATTTGATTTTTGTATATGGTAAGAGATACGGGTCCAGCTTTATTGTTCTGCATATGACTATCCAATTTTCCCAGCACCGTTCATTGAATATAGTGTCCTTTCTCCAGTGTCTATTTTTGTCAAGTTTATTAAAGACTAGTTGGTTGTAAGTTATGCGGTTTTATTTCTGGGTTCTCTATTCTGTTCCACTGACCTATGTGTCTGCTTTTTTACCAGTACTATGCTGTTTTAATTACTATAGTCTTGAAATATAGTGTGAGGGAAAGCGATGTGATGATGTCTTCAGCTTTGTTCTTTTTGCTTCGGTTTGCTTTAGCTACTCGTACCTTTTTTCTTTTTTATTCCATATGAATTTTAGGATTTTTAAAATTCTGTGAAACATAATGTTAGTAATTTGATAGAAATTAAGTTGAATCTGTGTATTGTTTTGGATAGTACGGACAGTATTTCTAGGTATTTTTTTTGTGTGTGTGTGTGTGTTTGTGTGCACGCGTGTGTGTCTATCATAAATGAGACTGAGTTTTTGATTTGGTTCTCATCTTGAACATTGTTAGTATTTAAAAATGCTGCTAATTTTTGTATGTTGATTTAGTGTGTGTAGAAACAGTACTGAAGTCATTTATCAAGTCTAGTCTTTTGGAGGAGTCTTTAGGATTTTCTCGGTATAAGATCATATCATCAGCAAACAGATAATTTGATTTTTTCTTTTCCAATTTAGAGGCCTTTTTTTTCTTTCTTTTGCCTAACTTTTCTGGCTAGGACTTTCAGTATTATTTTGAATAAGAGTGGTGAGAGTGGGCATCCTTGTCTTGTTCCAGTTCTTAGAACGAATGTTTTCAACTTTTTCTCATTTAGTATGATGTTGGCCGAGCGTTCATTATTTATGGCATTTATTATTTTAAGGTATCTTTCTTCTATGCCTAGTTTCTCAAAAGTTTTTATCTGTGGATTTTAATGAATGCTTTTTCTGCATCTATTGAGATGTTCATATGCTTTTTGTTTTTCATTCTGTTTATGTGGTGAATCACATTTATTGATTTGTGTATGTTGAACCATCCTTGCAACCCAGGAATAAAACCCACTTGATTATGATGCATTATCTTTTTGACATACTGTTGAATTCAGTTTGCTGGTATTTTGTTGTGGATTTTAGCACATGTGTTAATCATGGATATTGGCCTGCAGTTTTCTTTTTTTATTACATCCTTGCATGATTTTGGTATCAGGGTGATACTGGTTTTGTAGAATGAGTTAGGGAGGAATTCCTCATTTTTTTTTGAATAGTTTCAATAACATTGGTACTAGCTCTTCTTTGGAAGTCTGATAAAATTCAGTTGTGAAGCTATCTGGTCCTGGGCTTTTCTTGAGAGGTTTTAAATTACTGATTCAATTTCATTACTCATCATTGGACTTTCTGGATTTCTATTTCTTCCTGGTTAAATCTTGGGAGATATTATGCTTTCAGGAATTTTTCCATTTCCTCTAAGTTTTCTAGGTTGTGTCTATAAAGATGCTCATAGTCATCTATGATAATCTTTTGTTTTTCCGTGGTATCAGTTGTAATGTCACTTTATTATTTCTGATTGTGCTTATTTAAATATTTGAATCTTCTCTCTTTATTGATTACTCTAGATAATGGTTTATCATTTTGTTTATCTTTTCAGAAATTCAACTTCCCATTCCATTGATTCTTCTTCTTCTTCTTCTTTTTTTTTTTTTTTAGTTGCAACCTCATTTAGTTTTGCTCTGGATCTTTGTTGTTTGTTTTCTTCTACTCGCTTTGGGTTTGGTTTGTTCTTGCTTTAATAGGTTTTTGAGGAGTGAAATTAGGTTGTTAATTTGAGATCTTTCTGTCTTTTTGATGCAGGCATTTCATGCTATAAACTTTCCTCTTAACACCACTTTTGCTATATCCCAGAGGTTTTAGTATGTCATGACTTAATTCATTTCAAAAAATCTTTATTTCTCCCTTTGTTTTGTTGTTTACTCAAAGGCCGTTCAAGAGCAAGTTGTTTAGTTTTCATACATTTGTGTCATTTTGAGAGTTCCTCTTGGTATCGATTTTTAATTTTATTCCACTGTGGCATGACAGAATAGTTGATATAATTTTGAATATTTTGAATTTATTCATTATGGCCAAGCATATGGTCTATTGTGGAGAATGTTCCATGTACAGATGAGAAAAATATATATACTGCAGTTCTGGGGTTGAATGTTCTGTAAATGTGTTAAGTTTATTTGGTCTAGAGTCCAGTAAGTACACAGTTTCTTTGTTGATTTTCTACCCCAGTTATATGTCTAGGGCTGTTGGTGGGTTGTTGAATTTCCACACTATTATTGTATTGCTATCAACCCCTTTTCATAGGTTTCATAGTATTTGTTTTATGAGTCTAGGTGCTCTGGTGTTGTGTGCATACATATTTAGAATAGTGATATCTTCTTGTGGGATCAAACAATTTATCATTATATAATGACCTTGTTTGTCTTTCTTACTTTTTCTTTCTTTCTTTCTTTCTTTTGAAATGGAGCATCACTCTGTCACCCAGGCAGGAGGGAGTGCAGTGGTGTGATCTTGGCTCACTGCAACCTCTGCCTCCCAGGCTCAAGCAATTCTCTGTCTCAGTCTTCTGAGTAGCTGGGGTTACAGGTGCTTGCCACCACGCCCAGCTAATTTTTGTATTTTTAGTAGAGACGGGGTTTTACCATCTTGGCCAGGCTGGTCTTGAACTCCTGACCTTGTGATCCACCTGCCTCAGCCTCCCAAAGTGCTGGAATTACAGGTGTGAGTCACTGCACCCAGCCATTTGTCTTTTTTTTAACTGTTGTTTCTTCAAGGTATGTTTCACTTGATGTAAGTATAGCTACTCCTGCTTGGTTTTGTTTTCTTTTTTCATAGTATATTTTCCCCAGCTCTTTACTTTGAACATACAGGTATTTTTATCTTAGTTGGGTCTCTTGTAGGCAGCAGACAGTTGGGACTTGTTTTTGTATCCAGTTTGCCCGTCTATATATTTTAAGTGGAGCATTTAGGCCATTTACATTTAAGGTTAATATTGATATGTGAGGTTTTGCTCTTGTCATAATGATGCTACCTAGTTTCTTTGTAGTCTCAATTGTGTAATTGCATTATAGGATCTGTGAGCTTTACACTGATGAGTGTTTTTATGATGGGAAGTATTGTCCTTTTGTTTCCATGTGAGAACTCCTTTGAGCATTTCTCACATGGCCAATGTAATGGTGATAAATTTCCTTAGGGTTTGATGGTCTATAACTTTATTTCTCCTTCATTTATAAAGTTTACTTTAAGCTTCATTGAAAAACTCTTAAAGACTTTTTTTTTCCTTAAGAAAGATAATAATAGGTCCTCAACCTCTTCAGGCTTGTAAGGTTTCTGCTGAGAAATCTTCTGTTAGTCTGATGGAATT
Source organism: Mandrillus leucophaeus (assembly GCF_000951045.1). Classification (NCBI taxonomy): domain Eukaryota; kingdom Metazoa; phylum Chordata; class Mammalia; order Primates; family Cercopithecidae; genus Mandrillus; species Mandrillus leucophaeus. The sequence continues at coordinate 396,792 of NW_012100832.1, read as the reverse complement.
TCCTTTCTAAGTGATTACACACTTCTCTCTAGCTATCTTTAGAATTTTGTCCTTCATGTTGACTTTGGACAGTCTGATGACAATATACTTTGATAAGATTCATCTTGCAAAGAATCTTCCAGATGTTCTTTGAACCTGTTGCATCTGGATGTCTAATTTCTATCTAGACCAAAAATATTTTCCTGAATGACTTTATCAAATACATTTTCCAAGGTTTTTACTTTTTATACTTATCCCTGAGTAATGGCTATTACTCATAGATTTGGTTGCTTTATACAATTTCATATTTCCTGGCTGCAATAAAAAAATTCTCCTTTGTTTTCTTTTTTATATATAACTGGGTCAATTCAAAGGACTAGTCCTCAAGCTCTGAAATTCCTTCTTCTACTTTGTCTAGTATGTTGTTAAATAGTGCAACTATATTTTATAATTCCTTCAATGAACATTTCATTTCCAGAAGTTCTGTTTGGTTTTCTTTTAAATATTTATCTCTTTAGTAAATTATTCTTCTGATTTCTTTGTGTTGCTTTCCAACTTTCTCATAGATCTCATTAAGCTTCCTAAAATCCGTGTTTTGAATCCTTTTTTTATTCATTTCAAAATTTTCATTTTGTTTAGGATGCATTGATAGAGAGCTAGTGTAATCCTTTGGGGGTGTCAAAAAAACTCTGTCTTTTTGTGCTGCCAGAGTTCTTACACTGATTCCTTCTCATCTAGAGAAGTTGTGACCTCTGATTTTTGAATTGTATTCCATTTGAATGGTGCTTTTAACTTTTTTATTCTTTTCTCCCTTGAGGGTATGACTATAACATTCTGTATGATACTTTGGCTTTGTTTCTCAGTGCTTTCAGGGGGCCAAAGTTATGTATGAACTCCTTAGTTATAGATAGCTTTTGTGCAGTGGGCTTTCTCAAATGTTGATTGTTTTAGTGATATATTGGGCGTATAAGCTGACTCATTATCTTCTGTGGGGAGGTCTCAGGGAGCTTATCTCATACCCTAGAACTATGCCCTTCTGTCAGCAGGTTTATTTGGTGGTGCAGTTCAGTCTCTAGTCCAGTAGATGGCGAGTAGGAGTAAGAGTGGGCTCATTCTCTGATGACAAATGGAAGCACCTGCTTTGACAGAGGTGGTGGAAGGAGCTTATGGTGGGATGGGCTGATGTCTTCAACGTGAGGGGTGCCACAGAGGGGCCTCACCAACTCCTTATCCTGGGCAGCCAGGAACACAATCTACATGTCTATCACACCCCTGTCACCAGGCTTGCTACTTTCAGTTCAGATAGACACTGACCTTTTTCTCCAGGTCTCAATGTAACTAGGGTCTGTGGAAAATGCCCATCTGCAGGTACCACTGAGATAGCCCTGATACTGAACCTCTTTTTCCAGTTTAAAACAGGTAACTCTCTGGCTGGTCTGCATTACATCGCAGGAACACAGCAGCTCTGTGTAGGGAGAGGGAGATGAGCTTCACCTTTATGCAATTCCAGGAGGCAGGTACACTTTCAGCGGGGGTGTAACTACTCGGAATCATGCTGGAAAGGCTCACTCTAAGTGCACTCATGCCAATTCACAGTGGGAAAAACCTTGGTTCTGTCCACAACAGAGGACTGGAGGAGTGGGAGAAGATTCTCCTCATCCATTTCCAGCCACTGATGCTGCCTGTCTGCTTGGGCAGAACAACGCTTTTCCCCTGCAGAGACAACCACTGCACCCACCGCTCTTCTGGGAGGGGCACAGTCACCCACTGGACACAGGTAGGGGGCTCTCAGGCAGGAGAGAGCTTTTATTTGGTTTCCTTTGTTCCAAAGGGTGCTTTGGTGGGCTGCACTGTGCCTTCTCCCAGGAGCAGCCCATGCTGTGAACTGGCTATCCAGGGATCTTGCAACTCCCAAGGATCCCACTGGTCCCCTGTGTTTGCTGCAGTTACAGCAGCATGTGGGAAATGTTTGTTGGGGATCTAGTGGTATTACGAAACAAAGACTGAGATTCTCTAGGCAGGATAGTAGCCCACAATGGGTGTACAACCAACATGGTGCCTACCATTTCAACTTGGGTTCAAGGGGAGTGTGTGTGAACCTGTCCAAACTGGCTACCAAGTGTTGGGCCCCCAGGGAGTTTCCAAATTCCTGCTGACCGCAGTGCCTGGGCTTACAATAGCAGAGAGGCTCTTCAACAATTTGGTCCTCAGCAGCCTGTCACAAGGGTAAGGAGAACAAAGAAACACTCCCACCTATACTTCCTGTGGGACTGCAAGTTCTTCAGGAGTCAATCTCTGCCAGAGTCTTGCTGCCTTCCTTTTCTGCACCTGAGCTTCTCCCTGAGGCTTCTCTCACTGGTTTTGCATTCTTCCTCAGCATTCCACTCCAGCCATGATCAGTCACCTGTAACTTTGTCTCTTCTTTCTGTAGAGAACACACATCTGACATCCCTAGTTAGCTGTCTTGAAAAAAACTGTTTTTTTTTTTTTTTTCATAAATGCCCCCTTTCTGTGAAGATGGTGTAATTTCATATCAGTCATTTTTGGATTCTCACCTTTTCCCCAGATGTTATATCTAAGTTCTTGAGGACTTGCACAATGTTAAAGAATCAAAAAGGTGGAATGATGTTTATAAATGATTCTATATGTTGCACAGGTATACTTCTAAACAGCAGTCAGACTTTGTTTTATGCAGATCATTGCCAAAACTTTCCACACATTCTATGTTAAAGTCTTAGTCTTGGCCAGGCGTGGTGGCTCACACCTATAATCCCAATACTTTGGGAGGCAAAGTAGGAGGATCACTTGAGCCCAGGAGTTTGAGGACAGACTGAACCACATAGGGAGACCCTGTTCATATAAAAATTTTTTAAATTAGCCATGTGTAGTGGCACACACATGTGTTGTGGCCTCAGCTACTCAGGAGGCTGTGGTAGGAGGATCGCTTGAGCTGGGAGGTTGAGGCTGCAGTGAGTCATGATAGTACCCCTGTACTCCAGTCTGGGTGACAGAATGAGACCCTGTGTAAAAAAGTAAAAAGTTTTAGTTTATCAAGTCATAGGGAACACTCAGCTAGACCTAACTGCTACTTTAGAGTTGTGGGAAGTGCTATTTTTAAGCCTCTCTCAAGCATTGAGGCTCAGTCTACTCGTAATACACTATTTTTGGAGAACTCTGTGAAGCTGTCTCAAATATATCTGTCTACACACATCACAATTTTTTTTGGTTACCATGTATGCTACACATGGGAAGACTCAAGACTTGCAAATCTTCCTGGCTCTATCTCATTGGTCTGTGATCCCCATGTATAACCAAAAGTCCTTTTATCTCCTCACTCCTAAAAAGACTCAATCTGTAGGAAAATAAAGACCAGGCTTCAGAATATTTCTCAGGACCACAGTGTTTAAGTTATCTTTACTTCTCCACCTTCTCACCCTCCTTCTATAATGTGGTACTTTTATGTAGTTCTAGGAGAATAGTCTGACCCTATGTCTCATATTTTTTTATGCACTGAATCCCCTAATGCTTATGCTTTCCTAAAATTAAAGCATCAGACTTTTCTCCTGTTAGTAGATTAGTCACTTACCATAGTATAATCCAGTTTACTCTTCACAGAGGTAAATTCATGCTGAGCCCATGCAAAGCCCTCATCCTACCACTACGGCCAACTTTGAGCAATGACTGAGGCGAAGGTAGCTGAGGAAAGAGACTGGCTGCCTTCCATACAGTGGACTATTTTATCCATCTGATTGGTCAAAGTCTCCTTCACAGTGGATGCTTTTTGTTGGAACACAAATAATTCATAGTCTGTGCCAGTTCAAAAAGTTCACTTACATACCTCTTTCCCAGACTTCTTTATCGTCAACATTCAAATCCTGTTCTTTCCAAGTCGCTTATCATCCAGCCAAACCACTGGCAACTGCTGATGAATTTGTGTAAGTCCACACTTTTGACCAAAATAACTAACTTCTGAGGCATGAAACAACATGGGTGAAACCTAAAAACATTATGCTAAGTGAAAGAAGCTGGACACTATAGATTACCTAATATGTGATTCTATTTACATGGAATTCAAGGAAAGGTAAAATTATAGTGACAGAAAGCAAGTTATTGTTTGCCATTGTCCAGGGGGCACAACTAGAGGACTCATTGCAAAAGGGATGAGAGAAATTTTGGGGGTGATAAAAACGTTTTGATTTTGGTCAGGCACGGTGGCTCACGCCTGTAATCCCAGCACCTGGGGAGGCTGAGGGGTGTGGATCACAAGCTCAGGAGTTCGGGACCAGCCTGGCCAACATGGTGAAACTCCATCTCTACTAAAAAAATTCAAAAATTAGCCTGGTACAGTGGTGTGTGCCTGTAATCCCAGCTACTCAGGAGGATGAGTGGGGAGAATTTCCTGAATCTGGGAGGCGGAGGTTGCAGTGAACCGAGCCACTGCACTCCAGCCTGGGTGACAGAGCAAGACTCTGTCTCAAAAAAAAAAAAAAAAGTTTCAATTTTAAATTATTATTATTATTATTTGAGATGGAATCTCGCTCTGTCACCCAGGCTGGAGTGCAATGGCATGATCTCGGCTTACTGCGACCTCCGCCTCCCAGGTTCAAGTGATTCTCCTGCGTCAGCCTCCAGAGTAGCTGGGATTACAGGCGTGCGCCACCATACCTGGCTAATATTTTTTTGTATTTTTAGTAGAGATGGGGTTTCACTATGTTGGTCAGGCTGGTCTCAAACTCCTGACCTCGTGATCCACCTGCCTCGGCCTCCCAAAGTGCTGGGATTACAGGTGTGAGCCACTGAGCCCTGGTGATTTTAAATTATTTTTAAAATTAAAATAAAAATTGTATATATTTATGATACACAACATGATGTCTTGATGTATGTATACATTATGAAATGATTAAACCAGACTAATTAACATATCCGTTACTTTACATGCTTATTATTTTCTTGTGATGAGAACATTTAAAATTTACTTTCGGCAATGTTTAAGTATACAATATGTTAATGATATGGTTTGGAAACTTGTCCCCCATAAATTTTATCCCAATGTGACATGTGATCTTCATTGTTGGAGGTGGGGCCTAGTGGAGGGGTTTAGGTCAAAGCTCACAGATGGCATGGTGTCCTTGTGGTAATGAGTAAGTTCTCACTCTGAATTCATGTGAGATCTGGTTCCTTAAAATAGTGCAACCCCTCCCTCCCGCCACACCTCTTGCTCCTACTGTCACTATGTGGTACATAAGCTACCCCTTTCCCGTCTGCCATGACTGTAAGCTTGCTGAGGACCTCGGCAGAAATAGATGCTGGCACTATGCTTCCTGTACAGCCTACAGAATTATGAGCCAAAATAAACCTCTTTTCTTTCTTCATAAACCACCCAGCCTCAGGTATTTCTCTATAGCAACATTGCACAAGGATGGACTAACACAATTAATATTAGCCATACATGGTATACACAATATATCTCCAGAACTTATTTTTACTGCTTAACTGAAACATTAAAGTTTTATATTATGAGTAGGAAGGTCATTAGATACTGCATATTTTAAATTAGTAAATTTTATTGCATGCAAACATTTCAAAAAAAGCAATTAAAAAGAGAAAGCATGCTTAGCTCAATTTTCTATGGTGTCAATTGCTTCCTTCACTTATTATACTTTTCTACCTAATATAGAATGGTTTGCTGACTCAGTAATGGTTTGCTCACTCACAAATACCTGTATGAGTCTACTTTTGTATTTAGGATGTAATGCAAGAATGCAGTCTGGGCGTAGTGGCTCACACGTGTGATCTCAGCACTTTGGGAGGCCAAGGTGGGCGAATCACGAGGTCAGGAGATCTTGACCATCCTGGCTAACACAGTGAAACCCCATCTCTACTAAAAAATACAAAAAATTAGCCAGGCGTGGTGGTAGGTGCCTGTAGTCCCAGCTACTGAGGAGGCTAAGGCAGGAGAATGGCGTGAACCCAGGAGGCAGAGCTTGCAGTGAGCCGAGATAGCACCACTGTATTCCAGCCTGGGAGACAGAGTGAGACTCCATCTCAAACAAGCAAACAAAAAAAGAATGCATGCATAAAATGTAAGAATCTGACATCTTGAAAAACTTCACTGTCATATGTTTGCTCTCCTGAACCATTTATTGCCTAAGTTAAAATTTATGTATGATTGCAAATTAATTTCTTTTCCTCATCTCCAATGATAAACAATCACCTGTTTATTACATCTCCTTTGCAAAATAATAGATAATATTGAGTCATAATTATGTGCAGTATTCCAACTGCTTTAATTGAATTGACTCATTTATTCCTCAAAATTATCCTATAGATAAATTACATTACTATCTCCATTTTTCAAGGAGGAAACTAAGGTACAATGAGGATAAATAACTTGCCTCAAGGCACTCATCTAGAAGACAGCAGGGCTGGAACTTAATCCATGCAGTCTAGCTTCAGGTTCTACAGCCTAGTCTTCTGATGTAATGCACCTCTCATATCTTCACTTCTCTTCACAATTGCAATATTACTCACGAAGTTTAGCCTCCATCTCTGACCTTGCCTGTGTATAACTCAAGATACACACTGCTGCAAAAGTGATTTCTTAGTGATATAAGCAAAAAAAAAAAAAAAAAAACCTTCAAAAATCTTCTCTCTAATGTAATGCACCTCTCATATCTTCACTTCTCTTCACAATTGCAATATTACTCACGTAGTTTAGCCTCCATCTCTGACCTTGCCTGTGTATAACTCAAGATACACACTGCTGCAAAAGTGATTTCTTAGTGATATAAGCAAAAAAAAAAAAAAAAAAAAAAACAACCTTCAAAAATCTTCTCTCTAAAAGCAATAAAAATAGTGCAAAAAATTGTCAAAACAACATTTTCAGAACTATGCAAATGAACTACAGGCTTACAAGTATGCAAGGAGTATTTATTCAATAAAATAAACTGAAAAAAACAGTAAGCTTTGCACCATTTTAAACTGGTCTATTCCCCTCCCTCTCCAGTTCTACAGTAGCCTTGAAAACCAACAACACTGCAGCATGGTAAAACCAGCAACCTCTTGATTTCAAATTTTAAAGCCCTCCATCAAAATGAGTCAGCAGAGCAAGCCTTAAGCAGAGACCACATCTCAGAGATAAATCACTGCTGCTCTGGACCACATCTACTCCTATATACCTGCAGGCCAGCAGGGACTTGAGCTGCAAAGGTGGCTGCTTGCCAAGATGAGTTTAAGTGGAAATTGAATCAGTAATAAAAAAATCTTTCATCAAAAAAAATTTTAGGACCTGATGGCATTACTGCTGAATTCTGCCAAATGTTTTAAAAAAGAACTTAACACCAATCCTTCCCCAACTCTTTAAAAAGAAAAAAAGAGGAGGAAGGATTTCCCAAACTCTTTTTATAAGGCCAGCATTACTTTAACACCAAAGCTATAAAAGGACACTACAACAAGAGAAAATTCCAGGCCATTATCCTTGATAAACATACATGCAAACTTCCTCAGCAAAACACTAGCAAACTCAATTAAACAGTGCCTTAATAGGATCATCCACTATGATCAAGTGAGATTTATCTTTGAGATGTAAGAATAATTTAGCATACATAGATCAATAAATGTGATACATTACATTAACAGAATGAAGAACAAAATATGATCATCAGGTGCAGAAAAAGCCTTTGACAATACTCAACACCCTTTCATTATAAAAATTCTCATCAAATTAGGTATAGAAGGAACATAGCTAAATGCAATAAAGGCCATACTGATGGTAGCAGTGGCCTGTCTGAAGCAGCTGCTGCAAAGATGCCAGATGCAGCAGCGGAGGCATTGCAGAAGGCTGCGGGCTCCAAGGAGCCAGCAGGAGCCAGAAACAGGCAGGAGCCCCACCCATTTCCAAGTTGACCAGAACAGCACCTGTGCTAGCGCCTGGAGCTGCCTACCCTCCCAGTCACAGTTGCAGCCACCTAACTGCGGCTGCAGACCTGGGCATTCCTTCACTCTTGGGGGCCCAGGAAGCCCCTGCCCTGCAGGCTTGGAAGTGTCTGCTCCAGTTGCCTGGCCTCTCCCTGCTCACAGGCAGAGCAAAGCTGTGGCTGCGCCTGGGTGCTGTTGCAACCTGGCCAATTGTTCACGCAATTGGGGCAGTGCTCACATGCCAGCCTCCTGTCACCTCAGCCTCCTCTGAACTTGGGGCACCAATGAGCATGGGAGGGGGACCAAGGCAGGCCTGAGGGCAGCTTGGCGCAGGCCTGCAGGCCCCTTCAGCACAAACAGCCTGGGTGTTGTGGACATTATTGATGGCAGCAGGAGGCAGACAGACTTCTGGGTGGAAAGGGGCATATCCCTGGTGAAGTCCCACCTTCAAGCCAGTGACAGCCTGCAGCATGGGGGCTGGGCTGTCAGTTTCAGGTGGAGTCCACAGACCACAGTGAGAACTTGTGGTACTTTTTCTGGGCCTACCCATGGCCACAGACCAATCAGCATGCACTTCCTCCCTCTGAGGCCATAAAATCCCCAGACTCATTGGGATGACCTGCCTGTGGATAGGACCTGCTCACTCTGGGTCTCCTCTCTGCTAAGGGCTGCATAGACATTGGTATGACCTGCCTGTAGATAGGAGCTACCCACTCCAGGTCTCCTCTGCTGAGGGCTGCACACACATTGGAATGACCTGACTGTGGATAGGAGCTACCCACTCTGGGTCTCCTGAGAGGTATTCTGTTGCTCAATAAAGCTCCTCTCCACCTTGCTCACCCTCCAATTGTCCACATACTTCATTCTTCCTGGACTCAGGACAAGAACTTGGAACCCACCAAATGGCAGGACTAAAAGAGCTGTAACACAAACAGTGCTGCTGAAACATGCTCCACCCAAGGTCACAACATTGCAGGCAATGAGGAGAAAAGAGCTGCAGGCCTTCAGGGAACCTGGATTTAAAGGCTCCAGAGCCAGGGCTGTGACTCTCTTTGGGACTCTGCAGTTCCTGGCATCTCCACGCTTCTGGGCTCCACTGTGTTCCCCTTGTCCAGATGCAGGTGCCTGCAGAAGCAGCTGTATGCAGTACATCTGGTACAGCCACAGCCTCACATGGAGCCAGCACCTGTGCTAGTGCCTGGAGTTGCCTGCCCTGCCACAACCACCAGCGTGCCTGGCTGTGCGCAGTGGCCGGACCCCATGCTCACTTGCCCACACACCCCTCGCCACTCCACACCTGGCTTGCCCTGGACAGGTGTGGGATCCAGGCTGGTAGTATGAGCTGAGCACAGCCAGCCAGGTGAGTGGGCAGAATGAGCCCAGCAGACATGAGCAATACTCATGCAGAAGGCGCTGCCAGTCATAGAGGTTTCTGGCTGACAAAGCAATATCCCAAGGATCCTGTGACAATACATGTACAACAAACCCACAAATAACATTGTGCTAAATGGTGAAAAATTGTAAGCCTTTCCTCTAAAATGTGGAACAAGATAAGGATGCCCTCTCTTACCCTTACTATTCAACATAGTATTGGAAGCCCTTGCTAGAGCAATCAGTCAAGTAAAAAAAGGGCATCCAAATAAGAAAAGAGCAAGTGAAATTGATACTGTTTGCTAATTACATGATCTTATATATAGAAAACCCTAAATTACTCACCAAAAAAACCGTTAGAACTAATAAATACAGTAAAGTAACAGGATACAAAATTAGCATGAGAAAAAATTTAATAGCATTTCTATACACTAACAATGAAGTATCCCAAAAACAAATCAAGAACCAATAGCTACATGAAAATATAAACTACTTAGGAACAAATTTTACCAAGGAGGTTACTATGGTTTGGTAGTTTGTCCCCCAAACCTTATGGTGAAATTTAATCCCAATGTTGTAGGTGAGGCCTAATAAAAGATGTTTGGCTCATGGTGGTGGATTCCTCATGATTAATTAATGTTCTGCCTCAGAGGTGAGTGAGTTCTCACTGTATTAGCTGATTGTTAAGAAGAGCCTGATGCCTCCCACTTCTCTCTCTTGCTTCCTCTCATGTCATCTTAGTTCTGCACATGCAGGCTCCCCTTTGCTTCCACCATGAGCAAAAGCAGCAATCCTAGTCAAAATTCCAATGTCACTTTTCAGAGAAATAAAACAGAATGGGAGAAAATTTTTGCAGTCTACTCATCTGACAAAGGGCTAATATCCAGAACCTACAAAGAACTCAAACAAATTTACAAGAAAAAAACAAACAACCCCATCAAAAAGTGGGCAAAGGATATGAACAGACATTTCTCAAAAGAAGACATTCATACAGCCAACAGACACATGAAAAAATGCTCGTCATCACTGGCCATCAGAGAAATGCAAATCAAAACCACAATGAGATACTATCTCACACCAGTTAGAATGGCAATCATTAAAAAGTCATGAAACAACAGGTGCTAGAGAGGATGTGGAGAAATAGGAACACTTTTACACTGTTGGTGGGATTGTAAACTAGTTCAACCATTATGGAAAACAGTATGGCAATTCCTCAAGGATCTAGAACTAGAAATACCATATGACCCAGCCATCCCATTACGGGGTATATACCCAAAGGATTATAAGTCATGCTGCTATAAAGACACATGCACACGTATGTTTATTGCGGCACTATTCACAATAGCAAAGACTTGGAATCAACCCAAATGTCCATCAGTGACAGACTGGATTAAGAAAATGTGGCACATATATACCATGGAATACTATGCAGCCATAAAAAAGGATGAGTTTGTGTCCTTTGTAGGGACATGGATGCAGCTGGAAACCATCATTCTCAGCAAACTATCACAAGAACAGAAAACCAAACACCGCATGTTCTCACTCATAGGTGGAAACTGAACAATGAGATCACTTGGACTCGGGAAGGGGAACATCACACACCAGGGCCATCATGGGGTGGGGGGAGGGATTGCATTGGGAGTTATACCTGATGTAAATGATGAGTTGATGGGTGCTGACGAGTTGATGGGTGCAGCACACCAACATGGCACAAGTATACATATGTAACAAACCTGCATGTTATGCACATGTACCCTAGAACTTAAAGTATAATAATAATTTTAAAAATCCTAAAATTTATATAGAATCACATAAAATCTCAAATAGTCAAAGCAATCATGAGCAAAATAAAAAGCTAGAGGCATTCCACTGATTTCAAACTATACTACAAAGCTAAGTATTTAAAACAGCACGGCACTGGCATAAAAATAGACACATTGATTAATAGAACAGATTGAGAGCCCAGAAATAAACTCATGCAGGTAGAGTCAATTGATTCTTGACAAAAGTGGCAAGAATACACAATGGGAAAAGGATAATCTCCTCAGTAAATGATGTTGGGATAAATAATCTGCATGCAGAAGAGTGAAATTGGATATTTATCTCACACTATCTATAAAAATCAACTCAAAATGAATTAAAGACTTAAATGTAACACCAGAAATTGGAGAAGAAAATATAGGGGGAGAGCTACACAACATTGGTCTGGACAATGGTATTTTAGATTTGACCTCAAAAATAACACAGGCAACCAAAGTAAAACTAGATAAGTGGTATAACATTAAACTAAAAAGCTCCTACACAGCAAAGAAAACAATTGACAGTGTGAAAAGACATCATATGATTAGGAGAAAATGTTTGCAAGTTACACATCTGATTGGGGCTAATATTGAAAATAAGAAGGAACTCAAATTTTAAAATGGGTGAAGTGCCTGAATAGACAGTTCTCATAAGCAGACATACAAATGGCCAGCATACATATGAAAAATGTACAACATTGCTAATAGTGAGAGAGATATACATTAAAACCATAAGGACATATCATCTCACACCCGTAAAAATCATTACTATAAAAAAAAAAGATAACAAGTGTTGGTGAAAATGTGGGAGAAAAGGGAATTATTGTATACTATCACTGGGAATGTAAATTAGTACAGCCATTATGAAAAATTTTATGGAGGTTTCTCAAAAAACTAAGAATAGACTTACCATATGATCTACTTCTGGGTATTTAGCCAATAGATTTGAAATCAGTTTGTTAAGAAGTGACCGTACTCCCATGTTTATGGCAGCCCTTTTCACAGTAGCCAAGTTATGAAATCAACTGAAGTGTCTATCAACAGATGTATGGATAAAGAAAATTTTGTATACACTCATGTGCTGTGTAACAATATTTCAGTCAATGTGGAGCACATATATAGCAGTGGTCCTATGAGATTATAATGTTGAATTTTTTCTGCACCTTTTCTGTATTTAGATACAGTTAGATAAATAAATACTTACCATTGTGTTACAATTGCCTACACTATTCAGTACAATAGTATGCTGGTACAGGTTTGTAACCTAGGAGTAATAGGTTATACCATAGCCTGGGTGTGTAGTAGGCTATATCATCTAGGCTTATAAGTATACTGTATGATGTTCACACAACAACAAAATTGCCTAACAACGCATTTCTTAGAATGTTTCCCATTGTTAGACAATGCATGATTGTCTATACAAAATGAAATACTACTCAGTCTTTAAAAAGAAAGAAATTCTGTCATTTGTGACAATATAGATGGAATTAGAGAGCATTATGTTAAATGAAATAATCCATGTACATAAAGGCAAATACTACACGTTCTCACTTATATGTGGAATCTAAAACAATCAAATTCCTAGAGGCAGTGAGTAGAATGGTGGATACAGAGGCTGGGGAGGGGAGAATGAGGAGATGATGATCAAAGCATACAAGGTCTCAGGAGAAATAAGAGGTATTTTTGAGATCTATTGCAGTGTGATGAATACGGTTAAAATGGTGTATTGTACATTTCACAGTTGCTAAAAGAGCACATTTTAAATGTTCTAATCACAAAAAATGATAAGTATTTGAGGTGATGGATATGCTAATTAGTTCGATTTAATTATTCTATATTGTAATAAATTATAACATCATTTTGTACCCCAGAAATATACACAACTATGAAAGGTCAATTTACAACAACATTTTAAAAATTAAAAGGAAATATTTCAAATAAATATCCTAACATTCCATCTGAAGAAATTAGAAATAAAACAGCAAACTGATCACAGAGTGAGCAGAAGGAATAAAATAATAAATGTTTATATAATGATTTTTAAAATCACAGCAAAAATTAATTAAATATAGAATAAAAAATAATAGAGAAAAGTTGATTCTTGGAAAACACTCACAAAATTGACCACCTGTTAGCTAGACTGATCAAGCCAAAAAGAAAAAAGGATTCAAATTACTAAAATCAGAAATGAAAGGGGCGGGGGACATTACAACCAACTTTACCAAAACAAAAAGGATTATAAGGGACGCTGTAAACAACTGCATGTCAACAAACCAGGGAACCTAGATAAAATGCAAAAATTCCTAAAGGACACAAAACCAAACTGACTAAAAAGAGATAAAATTTCAACAGACCTATAACAACTAACGTGGTAGAATTAATAATAACAAATCCTCCCACAAACAAAAGCCCAGGGTTAGATGGCTTCACTAGTGAATTCTATCATGTTTTTAAGACGAATTAACACCAGTTTTTCATAAACTGTTTCAAAAAATCAAAGAGAGAACACTCCCAAATTCACTCTGTGAGGCTTATATTACCCTGATTCCAAAAGAGACAAAATATGTATTTGAAATTTTGTAAATATGAATGAAACAGGTAAAATTAGTTGTACAGGTAAAATTAGTTATACAGGTAAAAGAGGTCAGATAAATGAGAATTTTTTGGACCATCATATAGATTTTAGATTTTAGTCTAATGGAATGGACTGTTATGAAACATTTTGAGCAAAGAGTGGTATTTTTAAAGATAAATATGTCTTCTGGGTAGATAATTTATTACAGGTGGCAAGAGTATAAAGAGATTAGTGTAGGTCATTATGGTAGTAGTCTAGGTGAGAGCTTCTGGTAGTTTAGTGTTAGACTGGTGTCAAAGACTACACCCATATTTCTGGCATAAGCAACCAGTTTGGTAGAAGTTTATTGAGATAGGAAAAAATAGAGGATGAGCAGGGACATGACAGCAACAGAAAGGGTAAGAGCAGTTTCCAGTTTCCCAAAGAGGATATAGTATATTTAAACAAGTATAATATATATTAAAATATTCAGTAATACCACTATAAGTTACTGAACCCAACTAAATACTTGATGTGCAAGAAGTCTCAGTTCAGTGGGGAGATGGACATGTCAACATTAGCATCCCAGGTCCTACTGTCAAATGATCAGAAGTAGCAAATTAAGAAATGTAAGAAGGAATGACAGCCATGATTTGAGGCTGCCTGTGAGATCAGCATTCCATGACAAGCCACTAGTGAGTGCAAAAAGTACAGAAGCCTAAATCTTCATGAGGTACAACATCATATGTAAGAGCATACACTCTGAAACCAAATGCCTGGGATGTAATCCTGTTTCTCTGAGTAGCTGTAAGACATAGGTCAAGCTACATGATGTATCTGCCTCAGTGTTATTCTAATAAATGAGGATTAGCCACAGCACTTATTTCATGGCATTATTGTGAGGTTTAAATATACTGAGGAACATTTGAACACTATGCAAATATTAATTATGATGATACCCATGATGGTCATGGTGATAAGAGTAATAATAATGATGAAATTGATAACGTGGGAGATGAGGGTGGAAGGGTAGAAAGGAAAAATATTATTGAAGGGATTAGGTGCAGTGGCTCACGCCTGTAGTCTTAGCACTTTGGGATTGAGCAGGAGGCAGGAGGATCCCTTGAACTCAAGAATTAGAGTCTAGCTTGGGCAACATGATGAAATCCTGTCTCTATAAAACAGTACAAAAATTAACCGAGTGTGATGTCATGTGTCTATGGTCCTACTCAGGAGGCTGAGGTGGGAGGATCACTTGAGCCCTGGCGGTCCAGGCTGCAGTGAGCCAAGATGATGCCACTGATGCATCTGGAGTGCAAGATGATGTACTCCAGCCTGGGAGACAGAGCAACACCCTGTCTCAAATACACACACACACACGCGCGCACACACACACACACACACACACACACACTCCTCAGCATACAATGCCCTTCTATATATAGAATGAATTGTAGGAAGACACAGCCTGTGAGACAGAGACCAATCGAAAGGCTTATACAATTGTTCATAACTCACAGACTCAGAGCAACACAAAACCACCTCTTGATTTCAAATGTTAAAACTCTCCATCAAAATGGGTCAGGAGAGCAGGCATTAAGCAGAGCTGACAGCTCAGAGGGAAATCGCCACTGCTCTGAACCACATCTACTCCTGTCTACCTGCAGGCCTGCAGGGACCTGAGCTTCAAAGGTAGATGCTTGCCAAGATGAGTTTATTTGAAGCTATGGCTCTGCAGCCTCAATCATTAGCCCTCTCCCCCAGATCTGATTCCTTCTATTCACCTAAGCTTTCCCTCCACACCCAAGATAGGCCACTGGGAACCTCAGTAGACTGCTTCCTGAACAACAAAGTGCCTCATTAGCTACTTTTTAATGAGGTCACAGCCTGTGACTGCTCATTAATAGACTGGTTAGTCAGCATCCCTAGGGGTAAAGGAGACTGAAGACAGAAGTCAGTGATAACAGAGATCAGCCAAGGCATAGCTGTGTTAGAGGGAGAAAGAACTTAGCAGAGACTCTTAGGCTTGTACTCTGATGTCTCCAGGGTCCCTTCCAGCTCTGAGACTATGATTCTGGAAAATGACATCCAGAGGGACCAGGTCTTTGGTGGGAGGAAGTGACAACAGAGTCAAGTGATCCAAGGCTAAGAACAGCTAGCTATTGGTCTAAAGATATTCTTGAAGAAATCAAATGCTCTTCAAGTTCTCTCGGATGCTTTTGTAAATGGAATTTAGCTCTTGAAACTTTTTATAATCTTGCCTTCTATAACCATAGATTATAATGGTATCCCCCCATGTGTCCAAGTACAGATTCTTTGTGTTATTTTCCAAGTCTTTTAAAATTGTATTTGTCCTTGGAGTTAATCCATTGGCTCTCTTCTCTCCTCCGTGTGTACTGTCCCCTAGACATCCTGTCCATTCACGGGGTTCCAACACATCACTCCTGCGGAGATGAAACTTTGGCATTGACTCATTTCTTATGTCTCCCACCAGGATTAGTGTTGGAGCCTCCTAATGTTACTACTCCCATTCACAAAGGGCTCTCTGCCCAAAGAACATAGAAGCCAATACCATGTCACTAGCTTTTGAGAAAAACAGCTTTTTTTGCAAGTCAACTGG
The DNA here is from genome assembly GCF_000951045.1 of Mandrillus leucophaeus. Taxonomy (NCBI): domain Eukaryota; kingdom Metazoa; phylum Chordata; class Mammalia; order Primates; family Cercopithecidae; genus Mandrillus; species Mandrillus leucophaeus. The sequence continues at coordinate 380,552 of NW_012100832.1, read as the reverse complement.
CAAGGAAACAGAAGGAAATGCTCAAATCTGTCTCCCTGAGCTGGGGACTAGGGCAGGTTTCATAGACAGAGTAATGAGGTATGAATGAGGTAATGCTGGGGGGCATGATCTGACTGGATTATGCCATAGGGTGATGCCAGGGTTCAATCTGATTGGATCATGCATTATGCCATGTGTTGTCTGCTTCTTAATTTGGTCCCTGTTCCCTGACTAAGCCATTGGGTTCCACGCACGGTTGTGTACTTCTTTCATCTGGGCATGCTCAAATTACCTAACTTGCAACCTAGGGTCTATGGCAACCAAAAAATGACTCAATCCTTTGTTATATAAAAGTTGAACCAGATTGCTCGGTTTCACGGTTATACTAATTGGTCTTCCTGACACCCAGCCTGCTGCAGACTTACACATACAACTCATTCCAGTTCATACTCTTTATCTTTCCCAGAGTTTTGTCTAAACACACATATGATGATTGTCATTATCATGCTTAAAAACTCTTGATTCACTCTCATGATCAGAATAAAACTAATGCTTTTAGTATGTCATACATGAACCCTTATAGTCAAGTTCTAGCTTATCTTTCCAACTTCAATTCTTACCATTCACTTATTCATTCAATTATAGTCATACTGAACTTTTTTCTTTCTCCTTATACAATGCATTTTTAGTTTCTTTAAACAGTCTTTTTAGGCTGGGTGCAGTGGCTCACAGCTGTAATCTCAGCACTTCAGGAGGCATTGGTGGAAGGATTGCTTGAGGCTATGAGTTTGAGACCAGCCTGGGCAATATAGTGACACTCAATCTGTACCAAAAAAAAAAAAAAGAAAGAAATTTTTTTTAATTCACCAAGAATGGTGGTGTATGCTATAGTCCTAGCCACTTGGGAGGCTGAGGCAGGAGGATTCCTTGAGTTTAGGAGTTCAAACTAGAGTTCAAAGCTGTCAAAGCTGCAGTGAGCTATGATTGTGTCACTACACTCCAGCCTGGGTGAGAGAAAGACCCTGTCTCAAAAAACAAAACAAACAAAAAGCAGTAAAACAAACAAAACCATATTCTGTTCTATTCCCCTCAACAATTTAGAGTCTGAAAGGTCTAGGTTCGAATCTTATATCTACTACCTACAAGCAGGAAGTTCTGGCTAGGGCAATCAGGCAAGAGAAAGAAATAAAGAGTATTCAGTTAGGAAAAGAAGAAGTCAAATTGTCCCCGTTTGCAGATGACATGATTGTCTATTTAGAAAACCCCATTGTCTCAGCCCAAAATCTTCTTAAGCTGATAAGTAGCTTCAGTAAAGTCTCAGGATACAAAATGAATGTGCAAAAATCACAAGCATTCTTATACACCAGTAACAGACAAACAGAGAGCCAAATCATGAATGAACTTCCATTCACACAATAGCTTCA
>NW_012100832.1:363847-377629 GCF_000951045.1 Mandrillus leucophaeus | reverse complement strand
CACACCGGGTCCTATTGTGGGAAGTGGGTAGGGGGGAGGGATAGCATTAGGAGATATACCTAATGTAAATGATGAGTTAATGGGTGCAGCACACCAACATGGCACATGTATACATATGTAACAAATCTGCACATTGTGCACATATACCCTAGAACTTAAAGTATAATTTTAAAAAAAGTTGATATATATTATTCTGAATTTCTGTCTTTACATTTTTTAATTTGTAAGTGGACTATAATATAGTTATTTGATATATGTATAGTAATATTTTATAAATAATACTATACAATGAAATGATTATAATATAAACCAACCACATCTACTTGTGGATCTATATGAACCTTTCTTTTTTTTTTTTTTTGAGACAGAATCTTGCTCTGTCACCCAGGCTGGAGTACAGTAGCATGATCTCGGCTCACTGCAACCTCCGCCTCCTGGGCTCCAGCAATTCTTTTGCCTCAGTCTCCCAAGTAGCTGGGACTACAGGCGTGCACCACCACGTCTCGCTAATTTTTGTATTTTTTAGTAGAGATGGGGTTTCACCAGATTGGCCAGGCTGGTTTCAAACTCCTGACCTCGTGATCCGCCCACCTTGGCCTCCCAAAGTGCTGGGATTACAGGCGCGAGCCACCATGCCTGGCCCTATATGATCCTTTCTGTACTTTTGTATTCCCTGCAATTCAGTATGGGAGTTTGGTTATGCAGAATTCTCAAGGATGTTTACTATAATTGTGACAGAAGAAATCTATGTAAGCACTATCTCCTCCCAGGAAGCAGGGTAAATTAAGTAACTAGCATTTATTGACAAGCAAACATGAGTTAATATTTTAAAATAAAGTCTTGATTAATTCTTACAGACATTACCACAATTTATAAAATAGCATGCCTGCTTCAAAAGAGTAACTTGTTCAACAGTTGCAATTATTTAAGTGTCAGAGCAAGGATTTTAATGCAGGTCTAAATTTGAAATAGCCTTTACTTTTAAAATATTGCATATGCCTTCTCTAAAAATTTAGAGACAGACACTAGATATAAAAGAAAATAGAATGAAGTTTAACATGGTTATTTAGAAAAAAAAAAGCCTTTAGCAGAGCGATAAGAAGAAACAAAACACAACAAAAAAAGAACGTTGGGACCAATTTAAATGGAGATTATCTGATCTATTGTATGTTGAGCTATTTCTTTGGAAACATTAAAAGTACTTATAAAGTGACTGTTATTTTCTAAAAGAAAAACTTGGCACATTGTAAATGTTCAATAAGTGGTAGAAATTCTTATTAAGTCCTTACATCTTTATAAAATTTTTCTGTCAAAAATTCCTTCTTTCTCCTTACATCTTCTTCTAGAAACTCTCTGATTTTCTTTAGACAAAGCTGAGTTAATTTGACTTTGTAACATATATTGTTAATGGACTGAAAACAACGTAATTGTACTTTATATATATATCACATGAATGTAAGCACAACTTCTCCATTTATGTTCATATTCCTGGGCTAGCACTCATGAACACTCAATAAATATTTTAATGAATAATTCCTAAATCACTACCTCTAGCAGTAGCCTCTCACCCAGCTGTGAATTTTGTGTTTCCAACTGCCTCTAAGACATTTCTGCTTAGGCAGCAAGGTATCTGTGTAGCACAATGCTCCCAAACTATAATATATGAAATAAACCTTTATGAAGGATGCCTCCCTCTCCCTACTAACAGTGACAGTAAACATGGCTAATACAATCGAGATTGGTAAGCAATTTCCCATAAAAATGTTCTTTGGTTTGCAAATGTGTTTTTCTCAAGAGTCCCCCAAATTTTAACCCCAAAAGCTCCCAGAAATGTTACCCAAAATGTATGCCGAAAGATGTTTACCCCTCTGCTAATAAGCATATGTTGTTTGTGCTGGTTTGTTTGCATACACTGAGATGAGTAACTCACCCAGAAGGGATTAACATCCCGTATGTCCCAAAGTTGTAAACAACTTACATTACCCACTACGTGAGAGTACTTTGAGTATAGTCAATCAAAGCATCAATGATGCAATTGAGAGTCAACACAAAAGTCCACACCTTGTTAAACAGGGATCTAGGATCATGATTTGTCAGAAGTGTCCTGAGATGGTTAACTGAGGGTCACATACAGACCAGAAGACAACTCTAACTCTGTGTGGCATGCCTGCATGATGACATTCTGAATCCCAGGTTTATCTAGAATAGAGTATGAACAAATTCATTGTTCCAATGACCAAATTTGGACAGTTTTTCTCTTATTGTTTACCTTTCTTTTTGACTGAATTTTTCACTGATTTAATTTTACATTCCATCAGAGAACATTTGATATACTGGGTACTGAAGACACAACCGTGATTGAGCTGCTGCTCTCTAGTTGGTGCTGGCCCCATAGATAAGACAGAGAAGTAAACAGACAATCGTAAAATGAAACATCATTCGATGTACTTCACTATGTGATAATGCCACAGCTTGATCATTGCTATCATAGAAGTATTCAACCAGTCTCCAAATAATTCCTTGGAAATGTTTTTTTTACTCATCCTCTATGGTTAATTCCTATTTGCATTGTCACTGCTACTGCCCTTATTACTTATTCCTTTTTCTTATTCTCATCTTTCATTGGCATATTTTTTCATTTAACCAATGAATATTTATTAATATATACTAAAACCCAAGAGTATAACAATGAGCTAGGTACTGCCCTCTAGGACCTCCTGCTCCTTCAGACAGACTAGTAAATCAACAGCTATGGAACAAAAAGTGCCATGCGAAGGGTTTTACTATGTTTTAATCTTACTCTGATATATACTATCATAGAAGTGTTCAACGAGTCTCCTGATCTTTTTTTTTTTTGAGATGGAGTCTCACTCTGTCACCCAGGCTGGAGTGCAGGGGCATGATCTTGGCTCAGCGCAATCTCTGTCTCCCAGGTTCAAGCAATTGTCCTGCCTCAGCCTCCCAAGTAACTAGGATTGCAGGCACACACCACCATGCCTGGCTAATTTTTATATTTTTAGTAGAGGCAGGGTTTCAACATGTTGGCCAGGGTGATCTCGAACTCCTGACCTCAGGTGATTGGCCCGCCTTGGCCTCCCAAAGTGCTGGGATTACAGGCATGAGCCACTGCACCTGGCCAAGTCTCCTAATCCTGTTAATTCTTTGTTGGAAAAATTCTTACTGAAACTTTGGTTCAATTCCCATTTTCATTGCTACTGCCATGAGCCTAGCCAAGCCCTTATTTCTAAATTGTTATGATAAAAGCCACCTCACTGTTCTCAAATTCCATGCTCACTTCCGAATCCTCCTTTACATACACTAATAAGTACTGGATTTACAGTGGTGACCAAAACTGAGTCCTTGTCCTTAGAGACACTGTCACCCTATGAAAATTAAATAAAGAATTTACAAATAAATATATAATTATATATTGCTATTATTGCTATGAAGATAAAGAACAAAATTCTCTGAGAAAGAATAAATGGCAATCCGAATACAAAAGAGTTAGGAAAGTGATTTTTTTGGGAAATGACAACAGAAAATGACAAAGTGGTATGAGAAAACTGAATAGGAGTTAACAAGGTGAAAATTAGGAGGAAAGACATTAAAAAACAAATGTATTAGCTTACATAAAGGTCCTGAGACAGGAGAGTTTGGTGTATTGGAGCAAAAGAAAGAAGTCAATTTGACAAACATTGAGTGTGATTAAAGAAACAGTGCTGATGGCAGTAATAGTGTCAGTGATAGTCATCATATAGTCAGCTGGAATGCCCCTTCTCTTCCTTGATGGCAACCTTCAAGTTCAAGGTCAAATAGTATCGTGCTACAGCTTTATCATATATGACATTCACCAGGGTTTGGCATGTTTCCTACACTTTATCTCTTTCCTTTTCACAATGGGTATTGAGACATGGATTAATTTTAATATCTTTATTTGAGTCATGAGGCAAGAAATTATTGGGGAAATAATCAGAATGAAAGTGTTGTTTTGTTTCAGGTATCTCGCTTTTTCCAAAAACTTTAATAAACCTACATGATAAAATTAATTAAGTATGAAATAACATATAATTAAAATAGTTCCCTCTCAATGTTGACCTTTCTGGTTCCCCACATCCCTGTCCCAAAGTCAATAATATTAACATTTTTTGTCTATCCTTCCAGAAATGTTCTGTTTACAGTCAACTCTCTATATCTTGGGCATTGGTTCTAGGAACCTCTCTACATGTACTGATATCTGTGCTGTGGAGACAAAAGCAACTCCATCTTGGATACTAATCTGCCATGTTGACTTTGGATTAGCCCAAGTTTCATGAATACTTCCTGATTCCTATTTTATTTTCCATCCTTATTGTAAGAACTTGTACTTACTACAAATTCTGCCTTTGTGTTATTATCATACAAGTTATAGGCTATGATGAATATAGCATTCTTTTCTGTTCCAGAAGATTGGCTTTAATTGTCTTGCACAGAGGACATCCACCCTTTCCCTATGGTGTATAAGCCCTTGGTCTGAGGGTTAACAGGTGCACAGATCTACTTGTTTTGCTGCTGCCCAAGACCATACTTCCAACCATAAGTTCCCCAATAACCCACCCTTTAGTGACTCTGGATTTGTCTCCCTTCTTCTTTGGTTTCTCAGCTCTTTCTGCACATTTGAGGGTTGTTTTCCATATTGTGCATAATAGAACTCAAATGATAGAACAAATAATGCACAATATAGCACTTATGGTGTATTAGATTTGGCTACTGCCTTCTTCAGCATCCCTTTACCCCTGACTCACAGGCATTACATTGATGACTATGCTAACCCCTGAAGACCTGTCATTGCGACAGTAACACCTGGATGCACTGTGTACTGTTCTCCAATGGACAGGATAGGTCATCAACCGGCAAAAGATACAAGGCCCATGGCTGGCTGTAAAGTTCCCAGGGGTCACTTGGTTGGGTAAGACACATCTTATCCCAGGCATAGTCATTGACAAAATACAACAGTTTTCCACATCTAAGACAGTTAAACAGTTACAAATTTCCTAGGTCTTTTGGGATATTTACTTCACTTTTAACCCAATGTTTGTGTCCCCTATGCCAACTAGTAAAGAAGGAATCTAGTTTGTGCTAAGATAAAGAAGAAAACACACTTGAGAAAGCTAAAATACTAGTGCCTCAGGCACAAGGCTTAGCGTCCCCTGTTCCTGGGATACCAATGTCTTTGGATGTGACCATAATTCCTGAGGGACCAGATGGGCCCTCTGGCAAGTCCAGCATGGGACAACGGTTCCCTTAGGATTCTGGTCACAACAATGAAAGGATGCCAAAACCTACTATTCCCTGATGAAACAACCAGTCCTGGGGGTAGACAAAACTTTAAGACAAGTTGAACCCATAACTGTTGCTTTGCTGGTAACAGTAAGAAGAGTTCTCCCTACTAAAGGCTGAATAGAAGTGTTGTTTTCTAGGTATGTATCAGCTACTGCTCAAGCCTCCACTTTACAAAAGTGGCATGCATACCTGTAACCTGTAGTGGCTTCTCTACAAGTCCCTTGGGGAATGAATTATACGCTATCTTAGGGCCAGTATACTATGAGGCCAGTGCTGCCCTTCTTGTGAAACCCCCACAGCAGACACCTCTAATGGTAGCCAAAGGCATGGCCCCCTTTCTGAGTACCCATTTGGTACTCAGATGGGTACAGCTGACATAACACTTGTGTATGAACAGAAGTCGCTGTACAACCACAGACAGATGCTATCTGGTTTGAGATGGGAGTTCAGCAAAGCAGACAATGGGCAGAACTCTGAGCTATATGGTTGATTTGTACCATGAGCCATGGCCTACAGTTATCTGTACAGACAGTTGGGCAATGTCTAATGGTCTTACAACTTGGTTTGCCCAATGGTCCAAGATGATTTGAATGTGCTCAAAAAACCCTTCCGGGGAGGTGCAAGGTGGAAAGGCTACAAGAACCCCTTGTAAGCCTAATTGTGTGTCATGTTTCACCATACCAGTCGGATTCACCTCCCATCACCATGAAGGCAGATATCCCAGCCAAAATTAGAATACTGGCTGCCTTGCAATCATCTGAGCTAGCTGATTGAATACATAAACACAGTGGGCATTGCAGATCAGTAGTGGGCTGGGAAATAGCAAAAAGAGAAGGATTGCTTCCTCACTATGCAGATTTAGTGGCAGCAGTAGCAGCAGTGCTTCCACCTGTGCCCTGCCATATCCCACTCCCACCATATCCCACGTAATCCTAGACAAATACATAAGACAGCTGCCCCTGTGAGAGACTGGCAATTAGACTACATTGGACCCCTGTCAGTAAGCTTTGGACAAAAGTATGCACTAGCATGTGTAGATATTGCCATGGGATTGTTGCAGGCCTTCCCTTATAAAAGGGCAAACAAAATAGTCATCATCAAGGCCTTGGAACAACTCACTGTCATGTGCGGATATATTTGTTCCATTGATAGTGACTGAGGCACACATTTCACAGGACATGATGTCCAAGACTGGGCACGTGAAAAAGCTATAGACTAGATAATTCACTTGCCACATAATCCCCAAACAGCAGTGTTGATTGAAAGGAAAAATGACATTTTGAAGACACAACTGTGAGCACTCTCACAATCCAATACCTGGCAAGGGTGGGCAAAGGTTTTGCCTCAAGCCATTAGCTGTCTTAATTCAGTTGAAATGAATATGAGTTTGGCGTTATACCAATGACTCAGGATCACCATAGAGGAGGGTCCATTTATCAGAGTTATAAAAAAGGCCCAACCAGATACATTTCTACTGGAGCTGATAGAGAACAATGGCAAATGTTATTTAGCACTCCCCAAGATCTCAAGCCAGGTTATATAGAGTATTTAACCTCCAAATAGGGGCTGGACCAGGAACATCCCCCAGGTTAAATAGTATATTTCTTGCCAGAAGGTGAGGAATTCCCCAGTTGACTAAAGTGGTCTCCGTTGATTCTACTGGAGTCTGAGCTAAGACACTCCACACACCAAGACACTGGAACACAGACCTATTTAAAGGGCAGTCTGGTCAGCCATTTCACATGGTTCTTTGCCACTCCTGTAACTTTACAGATAATACAAGCACCTTCACCCCTAGGGTAACATGCTTGGTATGTACCTCCAGCCCATAATTGTTGGCTTGCCCTTGTCTTAAACAACAGAGACAGAAGAGCTGCCCTGCCAAGCACCTACTAAACACTTGTATTTCCACCTGTACTCTTCTGTTTCTGTTGCTTCTCGGCTTTATGCCTCTTGTTTTAGACCCTGAGGAACATGGTGGTAAAAGGCATTATTAATTGTGTGTCTTGGCATAAATATCATCACCTGTTGTCATTTGTATTGTTCCCGCAGCCTCTGCTTACAAACAGAAAACAAATTGAAGTAATATGTCACCCACACCATCAAAATGACTGCATCCCTCGCCCCTGTCAGAGGCTCAGGGACCACCATGGTAGAGGTGGGTGCATGAAATTGTAAGAGCTGAATTAGAGAGGTGGAGTATGGAGACAAAAGTGACTCTATCTCAGATGCTAATCCACCATGTTGACTTCTGATTAGCGGCATTCCTGTGAATGCCTCCTTATTCCTACTTTATTTACTGCTCTTAGTGCAAGAACATCTACTTACTATAAATCCTACTTTTAGATCAAAGCAACCTTGATGTTACTGCACAAATTATAGGCTATGATGCACACAACATTTTTGCCTGTTCTGTAGTGTTGCCTTTAATTGTCTGTATGGAGCATATATACCCTTTTCTTATGGAATATACATCCTGGGGCTGGGGGCAACACGTACAAACATCTACCTATCTGGTTGCTTCCCAAGACCACACTTCCATTTTTAAGTTCCCCAGTAAATTACCTTTTACCAACAAATTGGATTTGTCTGCTTTGTTCTTTGGTTTCTCAGCTCCTTCTGCATTTGGGGGTTGTTCTGCATATAAGGTCCTTTCATGGAACACACACATACTCAGGTCCCACTGTGTGCCCTGCAGGACCTGTGAATACAAAAAGTCAACCCTCCACATGGCATCCCATGGAAAAAGATCCACATATACTGAGCCCATGAAGTGCAAACCCATGTTGTTCAAGGGTCAACTGTGTATATTTTATATGTCTAAGTGTAATATTTATTTTTATAAGATATATTTAATTTGTGTGATGTGAGTATAATGTCACTGAATATAATGTCACTCACCTTGCTTTTCCCTCACATAAAAAATTATCTGGGAGTTTATTCCATGTGACTTTATCCCATATTAATATGATATATGTATAATTCACTATATTCCAATGGAAAATATACAATTTTTAATCAATTCCTATTGATGGAATTAAGGTAATTTTCCCATTCTTTTGCTGTTAAAAATTATAGTCCAATAAAAAAATCATAATTTTTCCTCTCTCTAAAATTGTGATTCTGAAAGCCTGAATCACTATTTCTATCTTGTGCTGCTCACTAACCATTTCAAAATCTTAAAGCCTCAATTCATTTGATCAACATTTGGACAAGAAATTACATCTTACACATTTTTCTTAACCATGACCAGCCTAAGATTAGCCAAAAAAACCCCAAATTTTATACTAAAGGAATTCTACTTGATGGAGTCCTTTCTGTCAGCAGTTTCCTGTTTCTCTCATCTCAAATTTTGTTTATAATAACTAGTCTTATGTACTTAATCATTCATTTGTTCAATGCCTGAATTCCACCATTCAAATAATGCTTTATGAGCACAGAGACTTCACATGTTTTGTTCATTTCTCTATCTCAGGGTCTAGAGCAATGCCTGGCATATAGCAATTACTCAATACATATTTGTTAAATAAATGAAAAATTATTGCCATACGATAGGTTATAGTAATATAATGTTAATGTGAGATATTTATATATATATGTTATAACATAATAATTTTAATATGATTGCTAATATATATCATCTCATCACACCAATCCTATAAAATGAGCCTTATGATCTTTGTCCAAGCCATATGGAAACCGAAACTCATGAAGTTTGATAAATCACTAAATACCTCAAGTCAGTGAGTTAGAGAGCTGGTTTTAAACTTAGATCACTAAGAATCCAAAACTTCTGTGCTTTACTTTGCCCAACCCTATATCCCTAGAGTATGGTTTTTCTTTTTGAATTAATCCTTTCAACATCCAATATTTCTTTGGGCCCCAAAGGACAATAGATTCAAGAAAGGTCAGGTGCTACTGAGTAAGGGAAAGAAGAGGAGCTTCAGTGAGCCCAGAAACATCAGGGAGGTGGCGGCGGGGATGGAGGTGGCGGCGGGGATAGAGGTGCAGCCCTTCAACTGGCCCTGAGGACAAAAAAGGCACGACTGGGAATAATTTTCTGAAAGCCAGGACAGGGAGCATGGCCAATCCTCCTACTGTGCTCACTCACCTCTGACATGCCACTGACACACAAGGCAGCAGTGAGCTGGCTACAGCTTCAGCCATTAATAGCTCAACCAGAACAAGGAATAGGACTTCCCTGATTTCTCTTTTGGCTTTGCTGAAACAGAGAGAAAGCTCTTTGATTACATTTATGAAAGACGTGCATGAAGGGCATGCATGAAGTATGGATGTCGGGAAGAGCTGGACAAGGCACATGTTCCTGTTGGACACAGGTAAGGCTTTTTGCCAAGGACCTAATTTACCAGGGGCCACTTTCCAGGTTCAGTTGCTCAACTGGACAAGGTTTGAGCAGGGTTTGTGGGATACTTAATTTTATTCCTCTACTCACACTAGGAAGATCTCCTCAGTTCCTCTCCTCTCTAAGTCTGTTTTGTTTGCCTGTGTTACAAGGTAAGTGAGATCTAAGGCTGCAGAAAAAATAAATGACTCAGGATTTTTTTCCTAACTCTGTCCTGTAAAGCTTTCTAGGTTAGAAAAATTTTAGTAGCAGGAGCTTCCATAGGACATACACCCCTTCCAGGTCTTGATTTTCCTCTGATTAATTCAGGGAAGACTTGCCTCACTAGAACATTCATGAGGCAGAGGACATCAGGAGACACTACTTTTTTTTTTTTTCTTTTTTTTTTTGAGACGGAGTCTCTCTGTGTTGCCCAGGCTGGAGTGCAGTGGCGTGATCTCGGCTCACTGCAAGCTCCGCCTCCCGGGTTCACGCCATTCTCCCGCTTCAGCCTCCGGAATCCTGGCTAACACGGTGAAACCCTGTCTCTACTAAAAATACAAAAAAAATTAGCCTGGCGTAGTGGCGGGCGCCTGTAGGAGACACTACTTCTTTAGGGCAGTTTTACGGTTATAGAAGGCCTAGGAGAGTGGGTTTATATTCCCAGGACAGTTGCTCAGATGATTAGCAAATAGCTGCTCCTGGGGAAGTTCTAGAGGAACTGTCAAGGAGCCTGTGGGCTGGCCATGGGCCATCAACTTCTTCAGTGTCTCCCACACCAGAGACAGGTCACCAGCTCTTCTTCCCCAGTAGGTTCCAGAAGTTCTATAGGAAGCTCAGCAAGCCCTTTCATCTCTGCCATTCCTCCTCCACAATCCTCTCCATCAGCATCACACACAACACAGCTGTCATAAAATGGAGCTTCTAGTGAAAGTGGTTTTTGGTTTGTTTGTTTGTCTGTTTGTTTGTGAGATGGAGTCTTTTTCTGTCGCCCAGGCTGGAGTGCAGTAGTGTGATCTCAGCTCACTGCAACCTCCCCCTCCTAGGCTCAAGCAACTCTCCTGTCTCAGTCTCCCAAGTAATTGGGTTTACAGGTGCCCACCACCATGCCTGGCTAATTTTTGTATCTTTAGTAGAGACAGGGTTCGGGGTTCGCCATGTTGACCAGGCTGGTCTTGAACTCCTGACCTCAAGTGATCCACCCGCCTCAGCCTCCCAAAGTGCTGGGATTACAGGCTTGAGACACCGCGCCTGTCCTGAAAGTCGTTTTAGTAGGATATAGTTGGATACGAAATCCAATGGAAACTTAGGAATAATGAACTTCCTGAAATTCATGTATTTATTCTTACACTCATTCATCCAAAAATACACATAAATTGCTTAACATGGACAGGCGTTGGGCTTCTCCCTATAAATAAAATAAGCAGTTTCTGGTCTGAAGGAGTTTACAAATTAAATTTAAAAATTCAGATATCAATAGATAACTGAAATACAACTGAATAACTAAAGAATTTTAAGAGCACACTGGAATAACCCTATCTGGAAGCATCACAGGGGAGACACATTTTAGTTTTTAAGGTGAAGGAAGAAGTCAGCTAGGAGGAGGAGGGGGCATGTGCAACCACAGGTGATGTCATGAGCAAAGGTATAGGCAGGGATTAGCAAACTACAACTCATGGGCCAAATTTGTCCAGCCCTGTTTTATATGGCCCACAAGCTAAAGATGATTTTTACACTTTTTAAATTGTCAAAAATGTCAAAAGAGTGATAGTTTAGAGCATCCTAGAATTTATAGCATCCTAGAATCCTAGAATTATAGCATCCTAGAATTAACTAGCATCAAAAGTTAATAAAACTTTTGATGTCTATAAAGTTTTATTAAACTTTGCCATGCACATTTGCTTAGGTATTGTATATGTTTACATACTTAATTATATATTTGTATACCTATATTATATATGTTAAGTATCATATATGTTATTTATTTGTGTGTGTGTGTGTGTGTGTGTGTGTGTGTCTAGGTATTGAATAGTTATGACAGAGATCACATGGTCCACAAGCATGAAATATTTTATGTCTGGCCTTTTACAGAAAAACTTTTCCAACTCCTGGTATAGAATAATGCAAAGAATTAATTTGTTCAATAACAAACAAATACATTTATCCTCAGCATTGGTGAAGATTAAGGTACCTGAATGACAAAGGGACAAAAAAATGAGACCTAAGGAATATGTTGTATTCATATTGCATATCTTGCTAAAAATCCAGGTGTTGTTTTTATTATATATTTTCTGATTATGGTTTTCAATGCAGACACTGCCTTTTACTGCCCATGTAAACAAGTTATCAAATTCTTTAACAAATTACATAATGTATCTAAACTTCAGTTCATTGGGTGGCAATAAGGGGAGGATAATAATATGGTCTAGATCACACAATTATCGTAAGAAGAATGTGAAAAAGGAAAAAGTAACATACATAACATAATTCTATTATGTATTAGGCAAATGCTACCAACATGAAGTCATAATTTTTATTTTTATTATTACTGCTTTTATTACTGCTATATAATATGTGTAGCTCATTGTAGAATGCTTGAAACCCCAGGAAGAAAAATTAAGGAGATAGTCCCATCTCTCTTCCTACCACTTGAAAGTGACTATTGCTAAAAATTTGCATATTGCTATGCACATATTGATGAGTTTGGAATTTTACATGTAAATCATATGTATTTTTGTGCTTTTTTCCATTTACTATTATATGGTGAGTATTATTCAATAGTGGGAATGTTCTTTAAAAATGACTTATATGTTTACATGACATTTCCTTAAATGCTTGGGTCATAATTGACCCAATCATTTGTAGATTATTTACACAATTTTGACACTATAATGATGTAACATTGAACACGTTTATATGTGAAATCATTGTGCCTTTTGCTTGTGTGTATGTGTGTGTGTAAAGAACACTTAAAACATGGATCTACTCACTTCAAAAAATTTTGAGTACACAGTACTGTATTGTTAACTATAGGTACCATGTTGTACAGTAGATCTCTAGAACTTATTCATCTTGCCGAACCGAAACTTTATACCCTTGGAAAACAACTCCTGACTTTTACCCTCTCCCCAGAACCTAATATGCACCACTCTACATTCATTTTCTGTAAGTTGGATTATTTTAGATACCTCATATAAGTGGAATCATGCACTGTCCTTCAATGACTGGCTTGTTTCACCTAGTATAATCCTCTCCATATTTATCCCTGTTGTTGCATATAGCAGAATTTCTTCTTTTAAGGCTAAATAATATTCCATTGTAGTTATATAGCACATTTTCTTTATTCACTAATCTGTCAGTGAATGTTTAGGTTGTTTTCATATCTTGGCTATTGTGAACAATGTTGCAGTGAGCATGGGAGTGCACATATCACTTCAAAATCCTGATATTAGTTCCCTTGGATATATTCCCAGAAGCAGGATTGTTGGGTCTATTTTTAATTTCTAGAGGATCCTCCATAGTTTTTTTCCGCGGTGGCTGCAACATGTTACATTCCCACCAACAGTGCACAAGGGTTCAAATATCTCTACATCTTTGCTAAAACTTGCTTTGTTTTGTTTCTTTGTTTTTGCCTGTGGGTTTATTTATTTGATAATAGCCATCCTGACAGGTGTGAGGTGATAACTCACTCTGGTTCGGATTGGCATTTCCCTGATGACTACTGATGTTGAACATCTTTTCATTGCCTGTTGGCCATTTGCATGTCTTCTTAAAGAAATATTGATTCAAGTCTTCTGTCCATTTTAAAATCAGCTTACTTATTTTCTTGGCTACTGAGTTGTAGGCATTTATTATATATTTTGGATATTAACCTCTTTTCAGATACATGTTTTGCAAATATTTACTTACATTCTGTAGGTTGTCTCTTTACTCTATTGACTTTGCTACATAGAAGCTTTTTAGCTTCATGTCTCACTTGCTTAATTTTGCTTTTATTGTTTATGCTTTTGGTGCCATATCCAAAAAAGTGTTACAAGACCCAATGTCATAAAGCTATTTCTCTATGTTTTTTTCCAGGAGTTTTGTAGTTTCAGTTCTTTTTTTTTTTTTTTTTTTTTTTT
>NW_012100832.1:332534-363797 GCF_000951045.1 Mandrillus leucophaeus | reverse complement strand
AGTTTCATTCTTGCTGACCAGGCTGGAGTTCAATGGGGCAATCTCGGCTCACCACAACCTCTGCCTCCCAGGTTCAAGCGATTCTCCTGGCTCAGCCTCCCAAATAGCTGGGATTACAGGTGTATGCCACCACACCTGGCTAATTTTTGTGTATTTAGGAGAGACAGGGTTTTGCCATATTGGCCAGGCTGGTCTTGAACTCCTGGCCTCAGGTGATCTGCCTGCCTTGACCACCCAAAGCACTGGGGAGTTTCAGTTCTTACATTTACATTTTTAAT
Organism: Mandrillus leucophaeus; assembly: GCF_000951045.1. Classification (NCBI taxonomy): domain Eukaryota; kingdom Metazoa; phylum Chordata; class Mammalia; order Primates; family Cercopithecidae; genus Mandrillus; species Mandrillus leucophaeus. The sequence goes on along the minus strand of NW_012100832.1, from coordinate 363,519 downwards.
TCATTTTGAGTTGATTATTGTGTGTGGTATAATAAAAGGTAAAAGAAAATTTCATGGTTTTGCATATGAATATTCAGTTTTTCCAAAATCATTTGTTAAAAAGATTACCCTTTTCTCGATTATGTGTTCTTGGAACACTTGTTGAACATCAGTTGACCGTGTATGTGTGAATTTATTTCTGGTTTCTCATTTCCACTGATCTATGTTGGCTTTTATGCCCCCTCTACCTAAATTTCTACTCTTTGAAAATCTGTGGGAATCTTTTGCCATATATCTTAAGACATTTTCTTATTTTAATGTTATTTCTTTTTTAATTTTGTATTTTTACGTTTAAAATCATTTAATTTTTACTTGGGCTAATCAATCATCTTTTATCTTCAGGAATTTTGTTAGAAATTTAGAAAGACCACAAACATATGTAAAAAAATATAAACATATTTTCTTCACACTCAACTAGAGCTTAATTTCAACATTTAAATCATCATCTATATTGAATGTAATTATTTATGATAAATGGTGAGAGTTTAACTGGGCTTGTTTTTGCATTGTTCCAGAGCTCTTTATTGTATTTTTCTTGTATATATACTATTTTTGACCTTCATTATGTTTCCATGTCTTGTCTAATACAAATATAGTATACTTAAAGCATGTGTAGAGATATTATAAAATATTTTCATGTTATAAATAATGTGATAAACTATAAAATAATGTTCCAAAGTATTTTTACATATGGTCACAAACATAGAATTTTTTTATTTTGCAATTACTTTAAACAGTTTCAATAATTTGACAAAAATTTATATTTTCATAAAACTATTTCTCTAGTCATAAACACAATATGACATGAAATTTGTTCAAGATTAGATTATGACATTTCATAAGGGTTTTGATTATTTTAAATAGGATACTAATTATTTCCTGATACGTTTATTTCAAAAATTTTTTTATTGATAACATGAAATTTATTTTGCAACTGCTTTTTCCTTGCATACAAGAAAAATATTAATTCTTAAAATACATTGTATGATTAGTCAACTCATTGAACAAGTTAGTTTTCTGTCATTGAACAACTTTTCTTCTGAAAGTAATGATAATTGTCTATTCCTTTTTTTTTCTTTTCTTGGAGACGGAGCCTTGCTCTGTCGCCCAGGCTGTGCAGTGGCATGATCTTGGCTCACTGCAACCTCCTCCTCCCGGATTCAAGCAATTCTCCTGCCTCAGCCTCCCGAGTAGCTGGGACTGCAGGCTCATGCCGCCACGCCTGGCTAATTTTTTTGTATTTTCAGTAGAGACGGATTTCACCGTGTTGCCCAGGCTGGTTTTGAACTCCTGAGCTCAGGCAATCCACCTGCCTCGGCCTCCCAAAGTGCTAGGATTACAGGGGTGAGCCACCATGCCCAGTCCTTCTGTTTTCTTTTCCAATGTTGATGCCTTGTTTATTATTCTCATCATATTATTTTGGCCAGAATTTTTAAACCAATAGTGGCATTAGAATTTCAACAATATCTATGATCTTCAGAATATCTATAAACCCCCAAAAATTATATGCAAAATTTCACACATATGTACATTTGGGAGGAGAAAGAGTTCATAACTGCTGTCAGATTGTAAAAGTGTTCCATAGTCCCCAAATTCTCAGAACCATTGCTCTATTATTATACTACTAATCTCAGAATTGGCTATTGTTTATATAATATTCAGGATTCATTAAGAAAGTTTTCTCTTCAAAAGTTATAAAACTTTGCTGTGTTGGATTTTTTTTAGAGATAAATGTTGAACTTTCAAACAGTTTTAGGATTTAATGAGGTTAACTTTTTTTATTGAAATGTTGATGAGATAAATTATATTTGATTATTTCTTAATTACAAATCATATTTGTATTCCTATAATAAATCCTACTTGGCCATACTATATATGTATGTAACTATATATGTTTTGGGTTTAAAATGATTGCATTTTATTTCTTAATTTTGCATTTATATTCACAAGTCAGATTGGTCTTTTGGCTTATTTGTGTGTGTATTATATTTGCTGCTTTGAAAACAGGTATAGGTAATTGTCATAATATTAATTGGAAAACACTGCATCTTTTTCTTTGTCCTGAAACAGTTCATCTAAAGATAAATCACAAGATTTACCTGTTCTCTGAAGGAATAAATTACCTCATTCATTTTATCCTGGTTAATGGGCATTTGCATTACAATCTTTTGATAAAATTACTTCAAACCACTCATTTTTACCTGTTTTATTCAAGGCTAAACTTCACATACTACTAGAAAGCTATTTCATTTTAAAAATCAGACATTTATTAATGTAGTAGTATTTGCTTATAATTTTTAAAGTTTCATTCCATATCTGAGATTATTTTACATATTTTATTCCTAAATTACATACTTTTGTTTTCTCTATTATTTCTTCATTAGATTTTCCAACAATTTTTTACTTAATATTTTGAATGACCAAATCTCAGATTTATCAGTTTTAACTTTTTGAAATTAATTTCTGCTTTTAATTCTATTTTCTCTTTCTGTGTCTATTTCGTTTTCTAAGTTGATTTGAAGAGCAATTTAATTCATTTTTATTGTTTCTTATGTGATAAGATAAAATTATTCTCATTCGAATTCATACAAACCTGAATCTACTATATTTTGTCATATGTGTGTTCAGCAGAAATCTATCATTCTTCTGAATTCTTTTATTTTTTTTAATTTTTTTAATTTTTTTGGTATATAGCCTAAAAGGTGTTTTGATTGTGACTTGTGTGGTTTTGTGGGTTTGAGTTTTCTTTTTTATTTCTTTTCTATCTGCAAACTTAAAGCTTTCTCTACCCTCAAAGTTAAAAGGAAACTAGAACAATGATTAAGATATCAGTGAGTATCTTTTTTTGCAACGGGTTTGCCGCCAGAACACAGGTGTCGTGAAAACTACCCCTAAAAGCCAAAATGGGAAAGGAAAAGACTCATATCAACATTGTCGTCATTGGACACGTAGATTCGGGCAAGTCCACCACTACTGGCCATCTGATTTACAAATGCGGTGGCATCGACAAAAGAACCATTGAAAATTTTGAGAAGGAGGCTGCTGAGATGGGAAAGGGCTTCTTCAAGTATGCCTGGGTCTTGGATAAACTGAAAGCTGAGCGGGAACGTGGTATCACCATTGATATCTCCTTGTGGAAATTTGAGACCAGCAAGTATTATGTGACTATCATTGATGCCCCAGGACACAGAGACTTCATCAAAAACATGATTACAGGGACATCTCAGGCTGACTGTGCTGTCCTGATTGTTGATGCTGGTGTTGGTGAATTTGAAGCTGGTATCTCCAAGAATGGACAGACCTGAGAGCATGCTCTTCTGGCTTACACACTGGGTGTGAAACAACTAATCGTTGGTGTTAACAAAATGGATTCCACCGAACCACCCTACAGCCAGAAGAGATATGAGGAAATTGTTAAGGAAGTCAGCACTTACATTAAGAAAATTGGCTACAACCCCGACACAGTAGCATTTGTGCCAATTTCTGGTTGGAATGGTGACAACATGCTGGAGCCAAGTGCTAACATACCTTGGTTCAAGGGATGGAAGGTCACCCGTAAGGATGGCAATGCCAGTGGAACCACGCTGCTTGAGGCTCTGGACTGTATCCTACCACCAACTCGTCCAACTGACAAGCCCTTGCACCTGCCTCTCCAGGATGTCTACAAAATTGGTGGTATTGGTACTGCTTCTGTTGGCCAAGTGGAGACTGGTGTTCTCAAACCCGGTATGGTGGTCACCTTTGCTCCAGTCAACGTTACAACCAAAGTAAAATCTGTCAAAATGCACCATGAAGCTTTGAGTGAAGCTCTTCCTGGGGACAATGTGGGCTTCAATGTCAAGAATGTGTCTGTCAAAGATGTTCGTCGTGGCAACGTTGCTGGTGACAGCAAAAATGACCCACTAATGGGAGCAGCTGGCTTCACTGCTCAGGTGATTATCCTGAACCATCCAGGCCAAATAAGTGCTGGCTATGCCCCTGTATTGGATTGCCACATGGCTCACATTGCATGCAAGTTTGCTGAGCTGAAGGAAAAATTGATCGCCGTTCCGGTAATCACTGGAAAATGGTCCTAAATTCTTGAAGTCTGGTGATGCTGCCATTGTTGATATGGTTCTTGGCAAGCCCATGTGTGTTGAGAGCTTCTCAGACTATCCACCTTTGGGTCGCTTTGCTGTTCGTGATATGAGGCAGACGGTTGCGGTGGGTGTCATCAAAGCAGTGGACAAGAAGGCTGCTGGAGCTGGCAAGGTCACCAAGTCTGTCCAGAAAGCTCAGAAGGCTAAATGAATATTATCCCTAATACCTGCCACCCCACTCTTAATCAGTGGTGGAAGAACGGACTCAGAACTGTTTGTTTCAATTGGCCACTTAAGTTTAGTAGTAAAAGACTGGTTAATGATAACAACGCATCGTAAAACCTTCAGAAGGAAAGGAGAATGTTTTGTGGACCACTCTGGTTTTCTTTTTTGCGTGTGGCAGTTTTAAGTTATTAGTAACTCAGTAATTTTAAAATCAGTACTTTTTAATGGAAACAACTTGACCAAAAATTTGTCACAGAATTTTGAGCCCCATTAAAAAAGTTTAATGAGAAAAAAAAAGATATGAGTGAGTATATTTCCATACATTTTTTGTATAGTAAGAACTACTTTAAGTTTAAAATTATTAGCTCAATAATTTTTACTTTTTGCTAGCATTTTATCTATCATTTCTCTACTTTGATCTGCCATTCTATGTTCCTAGAAATTTATCTATTTTTATTTCCGGAATTTTTAATTTATTCTATAATTTTTATCATTTCACAGTATCCCTCAATTTCTCAGACATTCTCTTAATTCAGTTTCCTTCAGTATCCAAGACTGGTTTTCACAGTCTTTTAATTTCCTTATGATATTTTTTTATTTCCAGGTGTATTTTTCTTACAGCATATTGAACAGGTTTATGACTGCCTATTCAATAGTATTTTATTTTATGTTGTTGGTAGTACAGTTTACAGATGTTTACGTTTCTCCTATTACTTACTTTTTTTTTTCGGAAGAGGGCCATCTCCTTTGATAGCTTAGATATGTCCCATTAGTTTAAATTGTTATGTTCCTATCTCCCATGACTTCACTCTGTTTATTCTGAAGTACAAAAGTCTAGAATGTCTTATAATAAAACAGTAGTTTCTAATTGATATGCTGTGTTTACCAATATCATTGATCCTTTCGTTTTATTCAAAATTGTATAGGTTTGTGTGTGTGTGTGTTTATGTGAATGTGTGTGTGAGAGAGAGAGAGGGAGAAAAAGAGAGCTTGAGCAATTACAGTTGCTAAAATCTCCAATATTTTCCTCACAATTATAAATTGTGTTTCTTTTTTCAATTGTTAGTGCCACAGAGCAGTTCAATTTCAGTGTGATAAGTATTATTTTAAGAAATAATTTTTTTCTGCATAGATTCTGCAATGTTTTTAATATATTCTTGAAAACCATATTGTTCACGGGGGCACACTGGTTGTTAGTCATTCTTTGATTTTGCCTGTTGCTTCATGAGTTCTTGCTATTATCTAATTGATTTGTTTGCTTAATAACATCTTCATTATCTTTCTTACTATTTATTATTCCAGCTCCATTTGTTTGGCTCAGTTTTTCAGGGACATTAATTATTTGTTACATTGTTTTCTGCTTTTTTAAGTTTTATCTCATTTTCATCTATTTCTCCATTTTCTGCACCTTATGGGAGAGCACTTCAAGCCTTTCCACGTAAATTTTCTATTTTAGGCAGAGTCAGAGTCAAATCCAAGCTTTATTGTTCTCAGTAAAGATTTTGTTTTTGCTATTGCAGTTCACTTTCATTACAATATTTTCCTAATTACACATAGCACCCTGTTTGTGCCTACATTTTTTTAAGGACTGCCCAAAATCTAATTTTATTTTTGCATTCTTTATAAATAAAAAGCAACCAATAACCATTTTCCTCTGAGATCCAACTTCAATGACCATATTTTCAGGAACTACTGAAAGATTTCAAGTATGTTGTTTGTAAGGAATAGTTTATAATTACTGAATTTTACATTTTTGCTTAATATACAAAATTTTTGCTTAATGTATTAAGCATATTTTTGCTTAATATGTTTTGTAAACTATAGTTAACTCTTGGAATGTCTAAAATAAGCTACCTTTATTTTCATTAATAAAAATGAGTAATTTAAAATTTTATGCACATGTAACATTTTAAATATACAATTTCCTTAACATAAGGTAAAACAGTCTTAGGCAGGCTGCCACTGGGATTTTTTTTTTTTTTTTTTTTTTTAATTAGAGGCAAGGTCTTGCTATGTTGCCCAGGTTGATCTCGAACTCCTGGGCTCAAGTGATCCTCCCATCTCAGCCTCTCAAAATGTTGAGATTACAGGTGTGAGCCACCACACCTGACCTGGGAATTTTTTTAATGTATGTGGTAATACACAGGTGTAGATCACATTTAGTTTATGACCAAGTTAATTAATAAGTCAAAGAACACGTAAAATTTAAGAACAAATAGACTGGTTGTGGTGGCTCACGACTATAATCCCAGCACTTTGGGAGGCCGAGGCGGGTGGATCACCCGAGGCCAGGAGTTCTAGACCAGCCTGGCCAACGTGGCAAAACCCTGTCTCTATTAAAAACACAAAAATTAGCCAGGCATGGTGGGACACCTGTGATCCCAGCTACCTCGGAGGCTGAGGCATGAGATCGCTTAAACTTGGTGGGCAGAAGTTGCAGCGAGCCAAGACTGTGCCGCTGCACTCCAGCCTGGGCAACAGACCGAGTCTCTATCTCAAAAAAAAAAGAAAAAAAAAAGGTACAAATAGATCTTTGAAAAACTTCTGACATTTATTTACCTCTGGACAAACAAATAAGTGGGAAGAGTCATCAGTATAAACCTCTTTTAATTTTAGTCTTTATCATTAAAATTGCCTAAGTTCTTGGAACACAGAAAAAACAAATTTGAATGCATTTGTAACCGTTTAATAATTTATATGTCTCATTCTGATCTTTTAATGGAATATTTTAAAGCCAAAGCATAATTTACTGCAAAGATAAATTAGAAAAGGCAAATAAACTTTTGAATAATATGTTATAATGACCTGGACAAAACTGATTATTAGCTAGTAATACAATTATTAGCACATGCAACAGATTGAAAAATTAAATCCTATGCTACATACTCAAGTATTTTGTCAAACATGAGATATATTTAAATGTTTCTATCAATTGCATCCCTTTTACCACATATGTTTTTATTTAAAACACGAAAACAATTATCTTTCCTCCAGATTCTCATGTTAATCAGTGCAAAACATTGCAATTTTAGTAAAAATTGTTTATTACAATGTTATTTTAGAAAGGCTTATTCCTCAAACTATTGAACATGTACTTAAAAGACGGCCAAATTATGAGAACGATCAACTTCAATGGCTTCCTCTACGCCCAACTTGGCTTCTCCATGTCCTTCCTGTGACTCATCGAGAGAGACCAGGGCCTCATTTATGCCACTTGCAGAAGTTTCTCATGATATATCATTATCTTGAAAATTTAGACTTTTAATAGCTTATTTCATTTTTTCATTGTGTTCTCCTCTTCCTAGCAGCTTTTTAATTTTCATATTCCTTTCGGTTTTCAATGTAGAAAACAACCTTAGTTTGTTCTTTGCTCATACTAGGAGTGTTTTTCAAGAGATTCAGAAAAACTCCACCCATTGTTCTTTGACGACCATTCATTATAAAGAGGACATTTCGTTCCACTTCAGCAGTTTCCATCAGATGTTCAATTGCCTTTTGTTCCCAATAATCCTCACTACTTGAGCCATCAGATCTTTCTTTGGTTCCTGTAACCCGAATGAAATTTCATTAGCCACTTTCTCTTGAGAATCTTCCTTTGTGGTCTCATATCGACCTTTATAGTTCATGTCTGGTTCTAGTCTGTTCCCTAGCCTGTCTTTTACAGGTCATTTCCTTTTGAGATGACCTAGCCCCTTTTCCTCTTCCTTTGATCCCATTTTTGTTTGTTTGTTTGTTTTTTGTTTTTTTGCCACCATGCATATATTCAGCTAGTTTCTCGTCTAGTCCTTTTATATGCTCTTGAGATTCCCTCTTAAGTTTCTTAGCAAGCAAACAATCGTAGGTCTCGAACTGTCCGCTTCTGTCAATAGCGCCCTCCATTCCCAAGATACCAACTTTAGTGGCCACTGAATCTTAATTCTGTTCCTGCAGTACAGCACCCCACATATTATTAATCTTCTTTGCTCCAGAAACAGGTGGTTTCTGACTGCTCTTGGCCAAACTGAAAAGACTCTGGTTTGGGAGGAGGGTTAAAACATTTCTGTCACTTGCGCTTCCAAAGACAGCTATCATCGTCTGAATTAGAAGAACTCTCTTCACTTGAATCCACACTTTCAACAACTAGGTAACATGATACTGGTGCACATGCAGTTGCCCTGCTCTGGAAGGCCCTCATAAGCACTGTCCCCGCCTAGCACTTTCCACACTTGCTGCGGCCTGTCGCTGGGTGCCGCCCTTATGTCAGAATCTGAGTCATGTCGGAAAGCTGCCCATCTTCCATGTAGCCGGCCTCCAACACCCTCTTCCCGCGGTGCCTGTTCCTATATTTTAGCCAACTTTATTTTCATCTCTGTGGCCTAGAAAGTCTTTAAAGACTATGTTATGTGTTCCTGTGCCCCTTTAAGGTACTATATATTTCTGCATTTTGACTTTCATTGTGATGTGTTATAATTGATTATTTAAATATTTTCTCTATTACATTCTAAGCTTCAGTGAATAATCAATCATTGTATCATCAGTGCTGTCATAGAAATTGAATAAATACAGAGTTTCCTTTCATATTATTTAAGATCATATCTCTTGTTTCATAACTTTTTATCCATGAATGTTTTCCTTTGAAACTTCACTCTAATGTTTCCTATATTTTTTATAGATTTTGTGTGTGTGTGTGTGTGGGAATCTGTTTTTTCCAATTTTCCTGTTCTTGAAAGAGAAGCAGTGGGAATCTCCTTGGACACACTCACTTTCCACAGAGTTGTAGTATAATACTCCTCTCAGATCTTAATTTTGAGAGTCAGTGGATTATGTAGGTACTAAGAATCAGTTGTCAATTATAGATATGCTGGACCAAAGAGGAAACTGCTAACATTGTTTTCCATAGTCTGATGTGGCAAGAAAGAATAAGTATTATGTGATTTGAAGTAGTCTACAATTCTTACATTGAGTGAGAGGGGAAGTGCATTAAAACAACCACACCCTGTAAACATTATTCTCACTCATCCCTTCACCTCCATTTTTTCTACTTAAAATAACTTCAAAATAAAATATGATACAATATACATTTTTCACTGCATACCCTGTCAATTGTTTTGGAACTGGAGTCCCTAAATGCATACAGAAAGATTAGTAATAGTTTTGACAGCAGATGAAGATGAAAACAATATGTCTTTGATGAAGGCCAATATATAATAGGTATAAATAGAAACTTTCTACTGTTTTCTCATCTTACTTCGCTCCATTGCCTCAGGATCCCTTTCACTTAACCCTATTACAAAAGAATTAAGGGTGCAGAAGAAAACGAGTGTGTGTGAACAAGATCAGATTTGTTTTAGTAAATATGCTAACAAGATAAAAAAATGGAACATAAAAGAGAGGAGAAAGGTGACCTATGACTCATTTCAGTGCTTAGGCTCTGACCACTCTTTATTGCGTCTTTATTCTTAGCCAACACAAGACCCTTCCTCTTCCAGTTGAGGTGCTGACCTTGCCTCTATCACTGACAGTAAGAGAAAATCTGAAAAACAGATTGAAAATCTGACTTCCAATCAAGAATTCCTCTCCAGGACCACAGTTGGGGATTTATGCCTATACTTATGGCTACAGGAAACCGGACAGAAATAAGTGAATTTATCCCCATGAGCTTCTCTTCCCTGCCTACTGAAATACAGTCATTGCTCTTTCTGACATTTCTAACCATCTACCTGGTCACTCTGATGGGAAAGAGCCTCATTATTCTGGTTACCTTAGCCGACCCCATGCTACACAGCCCCATGTACTTCTTCCTAAGACACTTATCCTTCCTGGAGATGGGCTTCAACCTAGTCATTGTGGCCAAAATGCTGGGGACCCTGCTTGCCCAGGACACAACCATCTCCTTCCTTGGCTGTGCCACTCAGACGTATTTCTTTTTCTTCTTTGGGGTGGCTGAATGCTTCGTCCTGGCTACCATGGCATATGACCGCTATGTGGACATCTGAAGTCCCTTGCACTACCCAGTCATCATGAACCAAAGGACACGGGCCAAACTGGCTGCTGCTTCCTGGTTCCCAGGCTTTCCTGTAGCTACTGTGCAGACCACGTGGCTCTTCAGCTTTCCATTCTGTGGCACCAACAAGGTGAACCACTTCTTCTGTGACAGCCCACCTGTGCTGAAGCTGGTCTGTGTAGACACAGCACTGTTTGAGATCTACACCATCACTGGAACCATTCTGGTGGTCATGATTCCCTGTTTGCTGATCTTGTGTTCCTACACTCTCATTGCTGCTGCCATCCTCAAGATCCCATTAGCTAAAGGGAAGCATAAAGCCTTCTCTATGTGATCCTCACATCTCCTTGTTGTCTCTCTTTTCTATATATCATTAAACCTCACATATTTTCAGCCTAAATCAAATAATTCTCCTGAAAGCAAAAAGCTGCTATCATTGTCCTACACTGTTGTGACTCCCATGTTGAACCCCATTATCTACAGCCTGAGAAATAACGAGGTGAAGAATGCCTTCAGCAGGATGGTCTGCAAGACCCTAGCCCTCAGAAACTGTATCCCATAGACCTTAGGAAGTAAGGCTAAATTCTACTGAATAACAATTAGTTTCATGTTTGGGACACCTCTCTGCCTCTCTTCACATATCTATTGGAATGAAACTCAGCTATTGAAATGGCTATTGGAAAGCTCGGTGGAGAGAAGAGAGCCCAGTGTTGATGTAAACCTGTCATTATCATCTTCCAGATTCCTTTACCTACCCAGCATAGACTTAATCTGTTTTTCTTATTGGTGCAATTGGCACTTTGACACTTCTGTGGCTAAACCATTCGAGATACTCACTTTGCTAATGAGCACAAATGTGAATATATTGTGGACAATATGAAACTACTTGTAATATGACCTTGGGGACACACAATGGTCAAGACAATGATAATTATCAAATGTCATCTTGGCCATCATCTTGGTTTGGACAATTCTGACACCATTCAGTAGAAAACCCTATAACACTTCCAGTACATAATTCTTGCTCTTCCTTTCATTTTGCATGCTCCTAAGGAAGTGTTGGCTTTTATGTTTGTGGATATTTAGCGTGGATAGAGAAAAGAGGGTCACTAATCCCCATACATGTTCCTTTATAAGCCCAATAGCCTTAAAAGACTCCTTCCTTAGGCTATTCTTCCCAGGCAGAGTGAGCTGTTTCCAATTGTCTCTTGCAGATTCATTTTCAAGTTCTTAATCCTTGTTAAAGTAATTTCAAAATTTCACAAACACAATCTCAATCATAATGCTGCTTTTTTCAAGGCTTACAGTGGATCTTAGCTGACTCCTATATTTGCTTAGTGCCTTTAAATTTTTATATATTGTTGGCATGAAAATACAAAATATCATAAAGCACAATCATTGCCATCAGAAATGAATAATTTGATCAACAATGAGGGATTTAGATGAGGTAATGGCTAAAAGAAATTCATTTTACAATTAAGCAAAGTAAGATTCAAGTTATTCCTCCCCAGAAGCCAAGCAGATGCCAGTGCCATGCTTTTACAGCCATTAGAACCATGAGTCAATTAAATACTTTTTCTTTATAAATTGCCCACTTTCAGGGATTTCTTTATAGCAATGCAAGAATTGCCTAACACAGAAAATTGGTAGTGGCAGTGGGGCATTGCTATAAAGATACCTGAAACTATGGAAGTAATTTTGGAACTGGGTAATGGGCAGAGGTTGGGGAGTTTGGGGGGCTCAAAAAAGACAGAAAGATGAAGGAAAGTTTGGAACTTCTTAGAGACCATTTAAATGATGGTGACCAAAATGCCAATAGTGATATGGATGGTGAAGGCCAGGCTGCTGAGGTCTCAGATGGAAATGAGAAACTTATTGGGAACTGGAGCAAAAGTCACATGTGTTATGCCTTGGCAAAGATCTTGGCTGCATTCTGTTCATGCCCTAGGGATCTGTGGAAGTTTGAACTGAAGAGTGATAATTTAGGGCATCTGGTGGAGGAAATTTCTAAGCAACAAAGTGTTCAGATGTGATCTGGCTGCATCTAACAACCTATGGTCAGATATGGGAGCAAATAAATGATTTAAAGTTGGAATTTTATGTCAAGGAGAAGCAGAATATAAAAGTTTGGAAAACTTACAGCTTGGCCATGTGGTAGAAAATAAAAGCCCATTTTCAGGAGAAGAATCCAAGCAGACTTTGGAGCAACAATTTGCTAGAGAGATTTGTATAACTAAAAATGAAGCCAAGTGCTATTAACCAAGACAATGGGAAAAGGTCTTGAAAGCATTTCAAATACCTCTGTGACAACCACTCTCATCATAGGCCCAGAGACCTAGGATGGAAGAATGGTTTTGGGGGCCAGAACCAGGGCCTCACTGCCCTGTGCAGCCTCAGGATACTGCTGTCCACATCCAGGCTGCTCTGGTTCCAGCTGGGGCTCAAAGGGGCCAAGGTACCCCTTGGGCCACCACTCTAAAGGGCACAGGTCAAAAGGGTTGGTGGCTTCCATTTGGTGTTAAGCTGGCAGAAACAGAGTACAAGAGTGAAAGAAACTTGGCAACCTCCACCTAGATTTCAGAAGATATACGAGAAAGCCTGGGTACCCAGGAATCCTGCTGCAGGGGTAGAACTCTCACAGAGAACCTCTACTAGGGAAGTGTTGAAGGAAAATGTGGGATTGGAGGCCCCACACAGAGTCTTCACTGGGGAATTCCCTAACGGAGCTGTAGGAAGGGGGCCACCATCCACCAGACCCCAGAAGGATAGATCCACCAGCATCCTGCACCCTGTACCTGGAAAAGCACAGAAACAGAACTGCCTAAAGCCTTGGGAGCCCACCCCTCACATCAATGCGCCCTGGATGTGGGACATGGCATCAAAAGAGATTATTTTGGAGCTTTAAGATTTAATGACTGCCTCCCTGGGTTTCAGACTTGCATGGGGCCTGTAGCCTCTTCCTTTTGGCCCTTTGGAGTGGAAATATTTACCAATTGCCTGTACCACCATTGTATCTTGAAAGTAAATAATTTGTTTTGATTTTACAGGTTCATGGCTGGAAGGAAATCAGCTCCAAATGAGACTCTGTACTTGAGACTTTGGACATGTGAGTGATGGTACAATGAACTGAGACTTTTGGGGAACTGTTGAGAAGGCATGATTGTATTTTGTGATGTGAGAAAAACATGAGATTTGAGGGGTCAGGGGAGAAATAACATAGTTTGTATGTTGTCCAACTATATTATTCCTCCCCTAACCCCTCAAATCTCATATTTTTCTCTAAATGTCATGTTGAAATCCCTCTAAATCACATGTTGAATTATAATCCCCAATGTTGGAGGTAGGGCCTAGTAGGAGGTATTTGGGTCACAGGGGTAGATTCCTTAGGGCTTTGCGCTATCCTCATAATAGTGAGTAAGTCTCATGAGATCTGGTTGTTTAAAAGTGCGTGATACCACCCCACCCATCTCTTGTGTCTGCTCCAGCCATGCAATGTGCCTGCTCCTGCTTCACCTTTGACCATGGGTAAAAGCTCCCTGAGGTCTCTCCAGAAGCTGAGCAGGTGCCAGCATCATCATGCTTGTACAGCCTGCAAAACCATCAGCCAATTAAACTCCTTTTCTTTGTAAATTACCGTGTCTCATCTATTTCTTTAAAGAAACCCAAGAATAGCCTAACACGTTGTTATTTCTCTCTTAACTATGCTTTTGGTAATATTTTATTCCTCGGGCTTAGGTGTCAAACTTGGGTCTACAAAAATATTCTTTTATTACTTCTATTAATACTTCTTTACTTTCATTGTTTAATATTTAAATCTTTTGCAATGTGGAATTTATCTGGTAGGAGGTATGTTTGGCTTTTTTGTTTGTGTATTTGTTTGTTTTCCAATAGCTGGCCTTATTGTCCTAACATAATTTATTGAAAAATATGCTATTTCTCCTACTTACTTGAAACATCAATATACTCTTACATATAGTTACAATATTCATAAGAATATGCTTAGAAATTCTAGATAACACTAAGAAACTTAAAATTTAATGGTTTAAAGTTTTCAGAAAGTTTACAATACTGTACTTATTACCATGAAAAGATAATAGAAAATTATCAACTTCGCAGGAGTCTTCAAAAGATGTCAATACAATTGCAATTTATCCAATTGGGTTGCTGTAAATTTCATAGATAATTTAAAAAGGTAAAGTATTTATTCTTGCATTTGGCTTTAAGCAAGTTCTAGATGTACTGGGTAGTATTTAAATAAATGGTCTTATATTTATAAAATTAAAAGTTGTGAAAATTGTCCCAGAGGGAAAGAAAAAGGAATAACAAACAAATAATAACAAAATAATAGTTTAGGGGTTCCTTAGATGATAATATGTAAGCTAATTTTTGCAACTAGCTTAAGAGGTAGGAAAATTGCATTCTAGACTGAAAAAGATCACAGAAGTCCCAGGTGAGGAAGAACTTGGTACATTTCAAAAGTACAAGAACACCGATATTTGCTGAAATGTTGTAAATATGGGAAAGAAAGGTGAAAAATGGCTTGATAGGTAGACAGAGGTCAGGTCATAGAGGAATTCCTTTTCAGCATGTTAAAGATTTTGGAGTTTAAACTGCATGCAATAGTGTATTAGTCCATTTTCACACTGCTATAAAGAACTTCCTGAGACTGGGTAATTTACAGAGGAAAAAGGTTTAATTGACTCACAGTTCCACGTGACTAGAGAGGCCTCAGGAAACTTACAATCATGGTGGAAGAGGAAGCAGACATATCTTACATGGTGGCAGGGAAGAGAGAGAGAAATAGAGAAAGAAAAGCCCAGGAGAAACTGCCATTTATAAAACCATTATGTCTTATGA
Organism: Mandrillus leucophaeus; assembly: GCF_000951045.1. Classification (NCBI taxonomy): domain Eukaryota; kingdom Metazoa; phylum Chordata; class Mammalia; order Primates; family Cercopithecidae; genus Mandrillus; species Mandrillus leucophaeus. The sequence continues at coordinate 348,336 of NW_012100832.1, read as the reverse complement.
GAACTCCCTCACTATCACAAGAATAGCATTGGGAAAACTGCCCCCATGATCCAGTCACCTCCCACCAGGTCTCTCCCTCAACACCTGGGGATTACAATTGAAGATGAGATTTGGGTGGGGACACAAAGTCTAACCGTATCATCCCATCCCAACCCCTCCCAAATCTTATGTCCTTACATTTCAAAACCAATCATTCCTTCCCAACAGTCCCCCAAAGCCTTAACTCATTTCAGCATTAACTCAAAATTCCAAGTCCAGAGTCTCATCTGAGACAAGGCAAGTCCCTTCTGCCCATGAACCTGTAAACTCAAAAGCAAGTTAGTTACCCACAACGGGATACAGGCATTTTATAAATGCTTCCATTCCAAATGGAAGAAATTGACCAAAACAAATGGCTACAGGCCCCATGCAAGTCTGAAGTCTGGTGGTGGGGGCAGCCATTAAATCTTAAAGCTCCAAAATAATCTCCTTTGACTCCATGTCTCACATCTTGGTCATGCAGATGCAAGGAGTGGGCTCCCACAGTCTTGGGCAGCTCCACTCTTGTGGCTTTTCAGGGTACAGTACCCATCCTGGCTACTTTCACAGGCTAGCGTTGAATGTCTGCAGCTTTTCTAGGTGCATGGTGCAAGTTGTTGGCGGATCTACCATTCTGAGGTCTGGAGATTGTGGGTCTTTTTTCACAGATCCACTAGCAGTGCCCCAGTGGGGACCCTGTGTTGGGGCTCCAACCCCACATTTCCCCTTTGCACTGCCCTTCTAGAGGCTTTTCACAAGGGCTTCACCCCTGCAATAAACTTCTGCCTGGACAGTCAGGTATTTCCATACATCCTTTGAAATCTAGGTGGAGGTTCCCAAACCTCAATTGTTGACATCTGTGCACTCACAGGCCCAACACCATGTGGAAGCTGCCAAGGCTTGGGGCTTGCACCCTCTGAAGCAACAGCCTGAGTTGTACCTTGGCCCCGTTTAGCCATGGCTGGAGCTGAAGCAGCAGGGACAAAGGGCACCAAATCTTGAGACTTCACAGAGCAGGGGAGCCCTGGGCTCAGCCCAGGAAACCATTTTTTCCTTATAGGCCTCCAGGCCTGTGATGGGGGGGCTGCTACCAAGATCTCTGACATGCCTTGGAGACATTTTCCCCATTGTCTTGGTGACTAACATTCAGCTCCCTGTTACTTATGCAAATTTGTGCAGCTGGCTTGAATTTTCCCCCAGAAAATGAGTTTTTTTTTTCTATTGTATAGTTAGTTTGCAATTTTTTAAAACTTTTATGCTCTGTAATCTCTTGAATACTTTGCTGCTTAGAAATTTCTTCTGCCAGATACCCTAAATCATCTCTGTCAAGATCAAAGTTTCACAAATCTGTAGGGTAGGAGCAAAATGCCACCAGGATCTTTGCTAAAGCATAGCAAGAGTCACCTTTACTCTAGTTCCCAATAAGTTCCTCATCTCCATCTGAGACCATTTCAATCTGGACTTCATTGTCCACATTACTCTCAGCATTTTGGTCAAAACCATTCAACAAGTCTCAGGGAAGTTCCAAACTTTCTCACATCCTCCTGTCTTCTGAGTCCTGCAAGACTCTAGGACGTTCCAAACTTTCCCACATCTTCCTATCTTCTTCTGACCCCTCCAAACTGTTCCAACCTCTGCCTGCTACCCAGTTTCAAAGTTGCTTCCACATTTTTGGGTATCTTTATAGTATTACCTCACTCCTGGCACCAATTTAAGTTTCTGAAGGCCTTCCCAGCCATGCAGAACTTTGTCAATTAAACCTCTTTACTTAACAAATTATCCAGTCCCGGGAAGTTATTTATAGCTGTGTGAGAAGAGACTACTTACAATCGTGGCAGAAGGGGAAGCAGGCACATATTATATTGCATCAGGTGAGAGAGAGAGCATGTGTCAGTGCAGGAAAGGCTACCATATATGAAACCATCAGATCTCATGAGCATTTACTCACTACCTTGAGAGCAGCATTGGGGAAACTGCCCCCATAATCCAATCACTTCCCACAAGGTCACAACTCTAACCACCTGGGGATGACAATTCAAGATGAGATTTAGGCGAGGACACAAAGCCTAACCATATCAAATAGGTATCCATTGAAACATTTTGATTCAAGAGGGTGATTTTTTAAAATGCTGGTAGCTGCTGGGTAGAGCATGTACTGTAAGTTGCAAGAGTAGAAAGAGGGAGACTGGTATAGTTGTGGTTTATTTTTGGATAGTAAGGTGAGAGTTCAGATTCAGAATATATTTGAAATATGAGATTGACAAGACTTGGTAAGATATATTGTAGGTGGTAATTGATGAAGAAGAAGGTTTCAAGGACTATAACCATACTTCTGGCGTAAGCAACAAAATAGATGGGCATCCTCTTTTTTAAGATGAGAAGTGATGGAGAAAGAGCATTATCTTGTGGTCGGGGCATGGCAGGGACAAATGATAGGGAATTCAGTTTCCATTTTACCAGAACGGTCAGTTTTATGTAGGTACATGAATGCCACTATGTTTAGTCTACCAAAGTAGATACTTGAAGACAAGGTATAACCACTGAAATAGATACTGAGAAAAAAAAAGAACTGAGGTTAACATAATAATGCACTAATATAAAAGTAAAATTTGGTTTATTTGGTACCAAAAATCATACAGGAAGCATAACCAAATAGAAAATGGGGTTTGGCTTTCTTTGTGCTATATTTTAATAAATATGTTGTTGGTATGTGTTCCAAAATCAAGTGAAACTCCTATAAGTCTGATATATCTTAGTATACATTATCAGTAATAATTATAATTATGTTAAATTATTGTGTGCCATAGAGGTAACACATTTCCTTGTCAATTGTGTCTTTAACTATGGCTACCTTAAAACATTTTGTCATCCATAAACAATTGTTATCTTGTTTTGGTCCTCTTTAGAAGGTGGTTTTATAGTCAGCTATAAAGCTTTAACAGGTGCTCTTGAATGCAGGTTTCTGATAAATTTGGAGACTATGACATCAGAATAGAGGAAAAAACGTTCAGGACTCTTAAAGAGCTAAAATGTTCATTAACATCAAGCAGGAATTAACTGCATAAACTGAACTAATAGGAGACTGAAGTGATCTTTTTGACTGTTTGCTTAAATTGTTGCTAATCGTTTATTTTGCTTTTCAGAGTCAAGGGAGCTTTTCTTTTTAGCTATTAACAGTTTTTAACAATTAAGTAAATTATACTCCTATGAACAAAATTTGGAGCATATTTGTTTCTCTCTGATTTCTCTAGAATTTGGAAACTATTTGTGAGTATTCTTAATTTATGGCAATATAGTTATTTACATAAGTGCAATAAGAATATGTTTTCTTTTGTTACGGGACACAATTGGAGAAACTGGTTATTTTATCAAGGCTTTGACTAGAATAGTATGCTCTCCTTTAAGGAATCAAACCTGACTTATGGAGCCAATAAAGCCCTTGGAACTGGCCTCATATTTTGTGTACACAGTCCCTGTACAGGGTTTCTGGTCTGTGGCAAGTAAAGAATGTCACTTTCTGACAGGCCAGGAGCCCCAAGTTATCTTACAACCTCAAGAGGAGAGGAATTCACCTAACTCATAGATATTTGATTGTACAAATTCATAGCTGGGCTTGGCTTTAAAAAGGTCTTATCTCAGATTCTTTCTATGGAACACACTTTCATCAAAGCCAATTTAAAAGGTCTATGTGTAAAATAATTATTCTTGCTGCACTGTGTACAAATAATTAGGCCAAGTATAAGAAAACAAATCAGTCCTACCATGATTTGTCTTTCAATAAAAATGGGAAACTGGAGGAAAATTATGTTTCAAAAACTATAGTACACCTGTTGTTAAATTCTAGTACTGCCTGATGTTTTTAAATTTTTTATTATTTTGTACAGTTCGGATTAAATTCTAATTTTTCTGGCTACAAGTCTCCAAAATAATGTCTTCAGTTTTTTCCTGTTTCTTTTCCGTTTTCCCCATTTTTCCTAATTGGAAATCACTGAAACAAAGCTGTGCTTTCTTAAAGCCCTGTGAACTGAAGACTAGGCAGCTTAAACTTCAGAAGAAAATAGAAGCAACCTATTTATATATGTTGCTGTTGCACACTATTATATTTCAGGAGGTGCTCTGTTTCCAGGGGTTAGAGGCAGCAATCGGGAACAAATCGACTTCTTCCACTCCAGCATTGCATTTGGTGCCCCATAATGATGGCCCCCTCTCAGCAGGAAGTAGCCAGAAAGATTATGATGCTCCATCTCCCTATGATTCTTGTGATAAGTAAATATACAAGCATGATAGGAATCATGTGCAAATTGACAGTGGGGATTGTAGCAGGCCAGGTCTCACTAATGCAGGCCTCCATAACAACTGTTTCAGTACTGACTGAGTGGTTAAGTTAAATATTAAAAGCCAGTGCCCTTATACAAAGGCTGGAATGTAAAAAATAAAATGCTCACCAAGAGTTTTGCCGAGGCTTTAAAGAATGAAAAAATAATGAAGGAATTCTTAACAGGACCATTTAGGATTAAACAAGTTTTATTGTGAGTCTGAAGAAACTCCCCAGGCCTCCACAAACAAGTTTGTTTATATTTATTTATTTATTTATTTATTTTGATACAGAGTCTCGCTCTGTCTCCCAGGCTGGAGTGCTGTGGCCCGATCTTGGCTCATTGCAAGCTCCACCTCCTGGGTTCAAGTGATTCTCCTGCCTCAGTCTTGCCAGTAGCTGGGACTACAGGCATGTGGAACCACGCCCGGCTAATTTTTTGTATTTTTTTTTTTTTTTATTACAGATAGGATTTCACCGTATTAGTGAGGATGGTCTCAATCTCCTGACCTCATGATCTGCCCGCCTCGGCCTCTCAAAGTGCTGGGATTACAGGTGTGAGCCACCATGCCTGGCCCATAAACAAGTTTATTAAGGGGTCTGAAGGAACTCCCAAACCTCTGGGATTTAGCAGGAGACAAGATAAGTGTAATCACCCCAGCACCTGGACCCATTTAGATTCAGTAAATTTATTTCAGCTCCAGAAGAAGGTCTTTAGGACTCAGGCCTTAGTTATAGATTAAAAGAAGTTAATCATTAATGTCTTTAGATTAATGCACGCTTACATGTAGATATATGGCTTAGACAGTATATAAGCTCTGGAAAATTTTGAGTTGGTTGGGCAATAATTTCCAGGCTTTCTCCTTGTAACCAGTTTCAGAAATAAAAACTCTCTTCCTCCCCAGTTCATCTGCATCTTGTTATTGGGCCACAAGAAATAGCAGCCCGGCCTTCAGTTTGACCTGGGAACAGGAGGATTAGTTTGATGAGGTAAGTAAGCATCAAATCTTGAAAGTCCTCTATGCTGAAGTGTTTGAATGCTATCTTGTGAACTCTGTAACTCAATTTAAGCGTTTTCAGCATGAAAAAATAATCAGATATGTATTTTGGAAAAATTACTTTGCCTGTGGTATGGCAAATGGGCCATAAGGGGACACAGGCTGTAAGACAGAGACCAGAGACTTCTGTAAATGAGCAGTTAAGAGATATGAGACCAAAACTCAGTGCAAGGAAATCCTCTTAATCTTCAGAAATTGAAGTCCTTATCAAAATAGGGCAGCAGAGCAGACATGCTAACAGCTCAGAGGAAAATCACTGCTGTTCTGGACCACATCTACTCCTGTCTACCTGCAGGCCAGCAGGACTTGAGCTGCAAAGGTGGCTGCTTGCCAAGATGAGTTTGTTTGAAGCTATGGTTCTGCAGCCTGAGTCATTAGCCCTCCCTCCCATATATGATCCTTTCTATTCACCTAAGCTTTCCCTCTAGGCCCCAAGATAGGCCACTGGGAACCTCAGTAGACTGTGTTCCCTGAACAACAGAGTGCCTCATTAGCTACTTTTTAATGAGGTCACAGCCTGTGACTGCTCATTAATAGACTGGCTAGTCAGCATCCCCAGGGGTAGGAGAGACTGAAGACAGAAGTCAGTGATTACAGAGCCTAAGTGTAGCTGTGTTAGAGGGAGAAAGAACTTAGTAGAGACTCTGAGGCTTTTACTCTGAGGTCTCCAGGGTCACTTCCAGCTCTCAGAGACTATGATTCTGGAGAATATATTGAGGGACCAGGGCCTTGGTGGGAGGAAGTGACACAGAGTCAAGTGATCCCAGGCTTGTAACAGCTGTTGGTCTACAGAGATCCTTGAGGAAATCAAATGCTCTTCAAGTTCTCTTGGATGCTTATGGAAATGGAATATTGCTTTTGAAACCTTTTGTCACCTTGCCTTCCATAACCATGGATTTTCTTGCTATTCCCCGTACATGACTAAGTGCAGAGTATTTGGGTTATTTTCCAAGTCTTTTTAAATTGTATTTATCCTGGGAGTTAATTTATTGGCCCTCTTCTATACTGCTTGTTTACTGTCTCCTAGACATCCCGTTCATTCACAGGATTCCAACACATCACCCCTCTGGAGATGAAACTTGGGCATTGACTTCTATCTCCCACTAGGATCAGTGCTACAGCCTCCTATTTGTATTCCCTGCCTCCAGTCATGTTGCAGATTTACACATACACCTCATTCCCATTCAGCCTTTAGTCTCCCCAGAGTTCTTTCTAAACACACATGTGGTAATCTGTCTTAATCATGTTTAAATTCCTTATGAATCACCCTCATAATCAGAATGAAACCACTGTACTTAGCATGTCATACAAACCTTATAGTCCAGTTCTAATTTCTCTTTCAAATGTCAGTTCTTATCATACCCCATCCATACATTTGAATGGGGTATGATAAAAATAGTTTATCATGCTGAACTATTTTCTTTTCCCTTACACCATGCATTTTTAATTTCTCTAAATGTGCTTTTTTGGTTCTCTCAAAAATTTAGAGTCTAAAAATCCTGAGTTCAAATTGTGTGTCTGCTACTTACCAGATATGAAAATCACTCTATGTTTCTCTCCTTCTATTTCCTCTTCTGTGAATTGAGTGATAATATCCTGTGGATTTAATGCAAAGACGAAATGAGAATAATGAAACCTACTGTGAAGATGTTAAGAGGCCAGCCATTCATGTGGCACAGAGGTACCACAGCCTGGCACCTCTGTGACAGCAGAGGTACCAGGTCGGTTAATCAAATGATATTAGCCAACAACTAACACCTGTGGAACTTTATGACTTTTGTCTATTCTTTGTTATTTTTTACATTTAAAGTAGTATATTAGTTATGTAAATTTCCCAATAGGTATTTGCTACTATTCATAACACAAGTAAATTATTAGGGTCCCTCCTTTTCCCAGTGAACAGAGTAAAGAAAGGAAGTAACATGTTAAATATGAGCTACATATTTGTCAACAAAGTGTTATTTACTCCTCACAGGTATTAACAAGAAGTATAGAATATGGCAAAGTAACAAGTAATGGATGTCAAAGTTTGGGTTTGAATCTAGGTCTATCTGATTCCAAAATATCAACTTTAAGATAACATATTTAATCTCTAAAATATAAAGAAAGAATCTAAGAATCTAGAAAGATATTTGGAAGTAAAGGAATGTAATATGGGCAGCCAAGAGGCTTCAGGAGAGTCATAAGAGAGAGAAAAAGAACCTTTGAGGCCAATAGACATAAATGGATGTCATATCACCATATTGTAAACTATTTCTTTGGGGTAACTGAAAGAAATGAATAGTTACTTTTTATTCTCTAATTCAAGCTCTTTATTCTCTAAATCAAGCTACTTGGGAAAGATATGTCATCAACAGAAGGTAGATATTATTATTAAATCTTTATATCTTTACTCAATTCCTCTGCCTGCTATTCTTGCCTCTCACCCCATACTCACCATACCAAGTTAATCCCTACATATTATTTAAGATTCAATTCTAGTGTTTTCTCTCCTATGAATCTCTCCCTGATTCCTCTAGGCAAATCTGAGTTTGTTCTCCTTTGTACACATGTGATGTCTTGTATATATAATTTTTAAGCATTGAAGACATTGAAATTGTCTCTTTATAAGCATAGAGGATACAGTAAGAGCAGTTCATCATTCTTGTTTGTATCTCTGACACCTAGTCCAATGTCTGGCATATAGTAAGTACTCAATAAATGACTGAAGAAATGCATAGTCCCCAAATTGTTTCTCTAGCCTTGGCCTGTTCCATTCTCACTGAAAAGTGAGAATTGTCTCTGAGACATTTCTGCCTAAGTGTCAAGGCACATGTCAAACAACAAGCTCCCAGGACAAAATTTTCTCCCATTCTCTAAATCGTGAAAGAAAAATGTTTTATTACATATTTATTGCTTTTACCTCACTTTTCATTGACATATTCTTTCATTTAATCAGTGAATATTCATACTGAATCCTGAAGGTACAACAATGAACAAGTTGCATCCTCTAAGAGCTCATGGCTCCTTAAGTGAGACAACGTAAATACACAGATACAGACAAAAAGTGCCATGGAAAAGGCTTTACTATATTATAATTTTGCACTATCAAAGAAGTGTTCAACCAGTCTCCTAATCCTATTAATTCCTCCTTGGCAACATCTTTTTACTCAAACCTTGGTTAAATACCCATTTTCACTTCCACTGCCATTAGTCTAGCCAGTGGATCTTCTCAGAGAACCTTCTGCCTGGGCATCCAGGCGTTTCCATACATTTTCTGAAATCTAGGTGGAGGTTCCCAAACCTCAATTCTTGATTTCTGTGCACTCGCAGACTCAACACCATGTGGAAGCTGCCAAGGCTTGGAGCCTGCACCCTCTGAAACCATGACTCGAGCTCTAGGTTGGCCCCTTTCAGCCGTGGCTGGGATGCAGGGCACCAAGTTCCTAGGCTGCACACAGCACGGGACCCAGACCTAGCCCATGAAAACATTTTCTTCTAGGCCTGTGGTGGGAGGGGTTGCCATGAAGCCCTCTTACATGCCCTGGAGACATTCTCCCCATTGTCTTCTGGATTAACACTGGCTGTTAGTTACTTATGCAAATTTCTGCAGCCAGCTTGAATTTCTCCTCAGAAAATGGGTTTTTCTTTTCTATCACTATAGGGGAAAGAATGAGAGATCAGACTGTTACTGTGTCTATGTAGAAAGGGAAGACATAAGAAACTCCATTTTGACCTATACTCTGAACAATTGCTTTGCCTTGAGATGCTGTTAATCTATAACTTTGCCCCAACCTTGAGCTCACAGAAACATGTGTTGTATGGAATCAAGGTTTAAGGGATCTAGGGCTGTGCAAGATGTGTCTTTTTAACAAAATGTTTACAGGCAGTATGCTTGGTAAAAGTCATCGCCATTCTCCAGTCTCGATAAACCAGGGGCACAATGCACTGCGGAAAGCCGCAGGGACCTCTGCCCTGGAAAGCCGGGTATTGTCCAAGGTTTCTCCCCATATGATAGTCTGAAATATGGCCTTGTGGGATGGGAAAGACCTGACCATCTGCCAGCCCGACACCTGTGAAAGGTCTGTGCTGAGGAGAATTAGTAAAAGAGGAAGGCCTCTTGCAGTTCAGACAGAGGAAGGCCACTGTCTCCTGCCTGCCCCTGGGAACTGAACGTCTTGGTATAAAACCCGATTGTACATTTGTTCAGTTCTGAGATAGGAGAAAAGCTGCCCTGTGGCGGGAGGTGAGACATGTTGGCAGCAATGCTGTTCTGTTACTCTTTACTCCACTGAGATGTTTGGGTGGAGAAAAGCATAAATCTGGCTTACGTGCACATCCAGGCATAATACCTTCCCTTGAACTTATTTGTGACACAGATTCCTTTGCTCACATGTTTTCTTGCTGACCTTCTCCCCGCTATCAACCTGCTCTCCTGCCACATTCCTCTTGCTGAGATCGTGAAAATAATAATTAATAAATACTAAGGGAACTCAGAGACCGGTGCCGGTGCAGGTCCTCCGTATGCTGAGCGCCAGTCCCCTGGGCCCACTTTTCTTTCTCTATACTTTGTCTCTCTGTCTTATTTCTTTTCTCAGTCTCTTGTCTCACCTGACGAGAAATACCCACAGGTGTGGAGAGGCTGGCCCCCTTCAATCTCACATTGTCAGGCTGCAAATTTTCTGAACTTTGCAGTTCTAACTTTCAAAATTTTGCAGGGATACTCTGCTTCCCTTATAAAACTGAGTGCTTTTAATAGCACCCAAGTCACATCTGAATGCTTTGCTGCTTAGAAATTTCTTCTGCTAGAGATACCCTAAATCTTCTCTCTCAAGTTCAAAGTTCCACAAATCTCTAGGCCAGGGGCAAAATGCCACCAATCTCTTTGCTAAACATAACAAGAGTCACCTTTGCTCCAGTTCCCAACAAGTTCCTCATCTCCATCTGAGACCACCTCAACCTGGACTTTATTGTTCATGTCACTATCAGCATTTTTGTCAAAGTCATTCAACAAGTCTCTAGGAAGTTCCAAAGTTTCACACATTTTCCTGTCTTCTTCTGAGCCCTCCAAACTGTTTCAACCTCTGCCTGTTACCCAGTTCCAAGTCACTTCCACATTTTCAGGTATCTTTTCAGCAACACTGAGCTCTACTGGTGCAAATTTACTGTATTCATGTTCACACTGCTGATAAAGACATTCCTGAGACTGGGCAATATACAAAAGAAAGAGGTTTAATTGGACTTAAAATTCCACGTGGCTGGAGAAGTCTCACAATCAGGCAGAAGGCAAGAAACAGCAAGTCACGTCTTACATGGATAGCAGCAGGCAAAGAGAGAGCTTGTGCAGGGGAATTCCTCCTTCTAAAACCATCAGATCTCATGAGAGCAATTCACTATCACAAGCACAGCATGGGAAATAACTTGCTCCCATGATTCAATTACTTCCTGTTGGGTTCCTTCCACAATATATGGGAATTCAAGATGAGATTTGGGTGGGGACACAGCCAAACCATATCAATTACTCTTTTCTCCCCTTTTCATACTGTACTCTGTAAAGAGGTCACCATGATAAGCCCACACTCAAAAGCTAGGGAGTAACGTTCCACTTCCTCATGGGCAAAGTAACTAAATAAATTATGTTGAATTCTTCTAGACAGACTTTTTGAGCCTTCCTCATTTATTTACTTATTCAGTCATTTATTTACATCATATATACTCATAAACATTTATTTTATATTTTGGCTTATAATCCAATACTACCTTATTTGTTGTTCAAATATTACAGCTTTGGCTACTAGGAGCTCTTCATTTGGTTTCTATGTTCCTTTGACATACCCAATAATGTGGGATTTTTTTTCATCACTTTCTTACTTTCTGCATTACAAGAGTCTCCAGGATCATCTTGCACACTTCCTGCCTCAGTCCTAGAATCCACCATTTCTCCAGGGAATACGAGTTCCTTTTAATAGAAGATTTTATTAGAAAGAAATATCTGAGTATTAGGTATCCATCTTAAGTTTTTACATAAATATTAATGTATATCCCCAGTTACATTGTGTTCCATTGTAGTCTATGGAAAATCCGCAAGTTTCGAATCAGTCTCCTATTAATGAAATCGAGATTTTTTTTTACATTATTTTTCAAGTAAAATGTGCTGCATTAGCAAAAGTATCAACAGATTAACAGACATCCTATAGAATGGAAGGAAATATTTGCAAATTATGCATCTGATAAAGGTCTAATATCCAGCAGCTATAAGGAATGTAAACAAATTTACAAGTAAAAACCAAAGAACTCCATTAAAAAGTGGGCAAAGAATATGAACAGACACCTTTCAAAAGAAGACATACATGTGGCCCAAAAGCACATGAGAAAAAGCTCAATATCATTAGAGAAATGCAAATCAAAACCACAATGAGATACCATCTTACACCAGTCAGAATGGCTATTATTAAAAAGTCAAAAATTAACAGATGCTAGTAAGATTATGGAGAAAAGGGCATGCTTAAACACTGTTAATAGGAGTGTAAATTAGTTCAACTATTGTGGAAAGCAGAGTGGCAATTCCTCAAAGAGCTAAAAACAGAACTACCATTTGACCTAGCAATCCCATTACTGGGTATATACCCGAAGAAGTACAAATCACTCTACCATAAAGACACATGCATGCCTATGTTCATTGCAACACTATTCACAATAGTAAAGACATTGAATCAACTTAAATGCCTATCAATGGCAGATTGGATAAAGAAAATGTGTTACATATATACCATGGGATATTATGCAGTCATCAAAAAAGAACTAGATAATGTCCTTTTCAAGAACATGGATGGAGCTGGAGACTATTATCCTTAGAAAACTAAAGCAGGAACAGAAAACCATATACCATTTATTCTCATTTACAAGTGGGACTTAAATGATGAGAACATATGGATACAGAGAGGGAACAACAGACACTGGGGCCTACTTGAGGGTGGAGGGTGGAAGGAGGGAGAGAATCAGGAAAAAAATAACTAATGAATACTAGGCCTAGTACTTGGGTGACAAAATAATCTGTACAAAAACCTCCCATGACATATATATCCCTCAACTTAAAAGTTTTTTAAACAATGGTGCTACATTTAAAAAATAATTTCGGCCAGGCGTGGTGGCTCACGCCTCTAATCTCAGCACTTTAGGAGACTGAGGCGGGTGGATCACAAGGTCAGGAGATTGAGACCATCCTGGCCAACATGGTGAAACCCCATATCTACTAAAAATAAAAAAAATAAGCTGGGTGTGGTGGTGTGTGCCTGTAATTCCAGCTACTTGGGAGGCTGAGGCAGGGGAATTGCTTGAACCAGGGAGTCAGAGGTTGCAGTGAGCTGAGATCATGCCACTGCACTCTAGCCTGGTGACAGAGCAAGACCCTGCTTCAAAAAAAAAAAAAATTTTTTTTCCTTTCTCCAAAATGACTGGCTTTTAAAAGCCTGGATCAGTTTAATATCATTTTATCTCTATCTTGTACTGTTCACTAGCTATTTCAAAATTAGGTAGATTCAATTCACCTGAACACCCAAGAGACTGGGGATGATGTCTCCTACATTTTCCTTAACAATGACCAGCCTAGGACCAACTAACAACAGCAAAAATTCTTATGCTAAAGTCTACATGTCTGCGTCCCACTTTCCGTACAGTTTCCTATTTCTTCCTTCTGGATTCAATAACAGCTATATTAGTCATATGTTCTTGTTATCTTGTAGTTTACCTAATTGTAGCTTACATTTCCCCATTAAAATGTAAGTTTTATGAATATAGGAACCAAATTTGTTTTTGTTTTTCATTTTACTTCCATAACCTAATGCTTAGGAGAATATTTGACATTTAGTAGATACTTAATGAACAATTATTCAGCATGCGATAGGTTTAACTAATATAAATCGTTTAATTTCATCATAACACTAACTCTGTAAAATAAGAACATTTGTTATCTTTAAGAAATGTGGAAACCAAAGCTCAGTGAGTTTAACAAAATTGCTAAGCATTACAAGCCAGAGAGTTCCAGTGCTGAGATCAAATTTAGGTTGCTCTGACTTCAAACTCTTGTAGCGCTTCTCTATACAATGCTGCTTCCCCTAGCCTGGAGTTTGGTTTTTCTTTCTTGAATTTTATCCTATTGGCATCTGAAATTCATTATATTCTCAAAGGATGATAGATTCAAACAAGACCAGGTTCCCTGAGAAAAGGAAGGAAGAGCCTAGAAACACCTGGGGGAAAATACAGGTGTCATCCCTTCGACTAGTAGCAAGGCCAAAAGAGGCACAGGTGGGAACAACTCTCTAAAAACCAGGACCGAGAGCTTGGCCAAACTTCATAGTGCACTTACTTGCCTCTGACACACAAGGCAGCAGTGAGCTGGCTACAGCTCCAGCCATTAATAGCTCAGCCAGGACAGGGAATAAGACTTCCCTGGTTCTTCTTTTGGCTTTGCCAAAACAGAAATAGAGCTGTTATTATTACATGCATGAAGGACATGCATGAAGCATGGATGTCAGCCAGAGCTGAACTGTGGGGAAAAGGAAGAGAGATCAGCCTGTTACTGTGTGTATATAGAAAGAAGTAGACATAAGAGACTCCATTTTGTTCTGTATTTGAGATGCTGTTAATCTGTGACCTTACCCCCAACCTTGTCCTTTGCAAGAGACATGTGTTGCGGTGACTCAAGGTTTAATGGATTTTGGGCTGTGCAGGATGTGTCTTTGTTAAGCAAATGCCTGAAGGTAGCTTGCTGGTTAAAAGTTATCACCATTCTCTTAATTGCAACTACCCAGGGAGACGTACACGGCCAAAGGTCACAGGGACCTCTGCCTAGGAAAGCTAGGTATTGTCTAAGGTTTCTCCCCATGTGATAGACTGAAACTATGCTGCTAAAAGGTTTATGGAGATGTTTGCATATGCATCTCAAGGCACAGCATTTTCCTTTGAACTTATTCATGTCACAGAGGTTTTTGTTCATATGTCTTACTGCCGATTTCCTCTTTTTTCTTTGATCCTATTGTCCTGCCACTCCGCTGTCTTTAAGATGGTAAAGATAATTATCAATAAATACTAAGGGAACTCAGAGACCGGGGCCGGCGTGGGTCCTCTGTAAGCTGAGCGCCGGTCCCCTGGGCACCGCTTTCTTTCTCTATACTTTGTCTCTGTGTCTTATTTCTTTTCTCAAGTCTCTCGTTCCACCTTACGAGAAACGCCCACAGGTGTGGAGGGGCAGGCCACCCCTTCATGAACAAGGCAGATGTTCCTGTTGGACACAGGTAAGGCGTTTTTTTTTTTTTTCCCCAAGGACTGAATCTACCAGAGGCCACTCTCCAAGTTCAGTTACTCAGCTGCACAAAATATGATCATAGTTTGGTGGATACCTAATTATATTCTTCTGTCCACACTGGGAGATCTCATCAGTTCCTCTCTCCTTGGGCATCAGTTTCCCCATTCAATCTCATAAGATAAGTGAGATCTGGATTCACAAAAAGACTGACAGGCTTTTTCCAATTCTGTCCTCTAAAGTTTTCTGAGTCAGGAAGCTTCCAGGCTCTACAACCTTCACAGGACATATACCACCTTCAGGTCTTGATTTTCATCTAATTAACACTAAAAAGACTTGCCTCTGTGGAACATTTATGAGACAGAGAACATCAGGGCAAACTACTACTTTACAACAATTCTACAGTCAGGAAAGGCCTAGAAGAGTGGGTTCCAGGTCCTGGGACAGTCAGGTGATTAGCAAAGGGATGTTCCTAGGGAAGCTCTAGAGCAAGTTTGTCCAACCTGTGGCCCATGGGCCACATGCGGCCCAGGATGGCTTTGAATGTGGCCCAACACAAATTCGTAAACTTTCTTAAAACATTATAAGATTTTTTTGCATTCTTTTTGCTCATAAGCTATCATTAGTGTTAGTGCATTTTATGTGTGGCCAAGACAAGTTTTCTTTTTCCAGTGTGGCCCAGGGAAGCCAAAAGATTGGGTACCCCGTTCTAGAGGAACTGGAAAGAACCCTGTGGGCTGGCCATGGGCTGCCAACTTCTGCAATGCCTCTCCCGCACTGGAGACAGGGCACCAGCTTTTCTTCCCCAGTAGTTTTCAGAAGTTCTGTGGGAATCCCAGCAGGTATTTCTGCCCCTCCTTCTCCCCAGTCTTCTCTGCCAGCACCACATACAACACATCTGTCATGAAATGAACCTTCTAGGCCGGGCGCGGTGGCTCAAGCCTGTAATCCCAGCACTTTGGGACGCCGAGACGGCGGATCACGAGGTCAGGAGATCCAGACCATCCTGGCTAACACGGTGAAACCCCGTCTCTACTAAAAAATACAAAAAAATAGCCGGGTGAGGTGGCGGACGCCTGTAGTCTCAGCCACTTGGGAGGCTGAGGCAGGAAAATGGCGTGAACCCGGGAG
>NW_012100832.1:323672-331694 GCF_000951045.1 Mandrillus leucophaeus | reverse complement strand
ATGTATGTATTTAATATATATTATATATAAATGAACATATATGTTCATTTTACAATGAATGACTTACATTGAATGTTATATTATATTTTATTTTATTATAATATTATGGTTACATAAAATTACATATCAGTTTGAAATTTGTTTATTCATCTCTAACATGGAGAGGATAATGGCACTTAAATCCTAGAGTTGTGAGAAAAAAATTAAGAGAATTACCATAAAGCACAAGGCATAAATATATTACATACTCAGGGAATATTGCCAGCTTCATCATTATTATGATCATCATTTTCATTTTTGTGTTTTTATTGCTAATGCAGAGCAAATATACCTCACTGTAGAAAATTTGGAAATCCAGAAAAATAAAAATAAGAAAATTAATCCCCTTCTTTTACCACTTGAAATAGGTCACTTTTACATTTTGCACATAGCCCGTCAGTCTTTTTATATAGCATATATTTTTTAAAATTGATTCCTCAAGAAGCATAAATCACTTTTCTCTATATGTACCCATTTCAAGTTTATTAATAAATAGGTTAAATTTTGTATATACTACGTGTACGAAATGTACATGTACTTATTTTTACATGTTTGTTTTCCTCCAACTTTTCTGTAACTCTTCAAAAATAAGAGTTCAAGTGTTTCTGGTGTTTTGTTTTGTTTTGTTTTTGAGACAGGGTCTCTCTCTCTGTCACCCAGGCTAGAGTGCAGTAGCAGAATTATGGCTTACTGTAGCCTCAAACACCTGGGCTCAAGCCTCAGTCTCCCTAGTGGCTGGGACTATAGTTGTACATCACCATGCCTGGCTATTTAATTTTTTTTTTTTTTTTTTTTTTTAGTAGAGACGAGGTCTTACTATGCTACCCTATCTGGTATCAAACTTCTGAGTTCAAGCAATCCTTCTTCCTGAACCTCTCAAAGTGCTGGATTACAAGTGTGAGCCATTGCATGCGACACAAGTGTTTCTCTTTTCTTTTCTTTTCTTTTCTTTCTTTCTTTTTCTTTCTTTGTTGTTTTTGTTTGTTTGTTTTTTGAGACAGGTCTGCTCTGTTACTCAGGCTGCTGGAGTGCAATGGCACAATCTCGGCTCACTACAACCTCCGCCTTCTGGGTTCAAGCAATTCTTATGCCTTAGCCTCTTGAGTAGCTGGGATTACAGGTGTGTCAAGCCATGCCCAACTTTTTTTTTTTTTTTTTTTTGTATTTTTTAGTAGAGATGGAGTTTTGCCATGTTGGAGTTCCTGGCCTCAAGTGATCTGCCTACCTCGGCCTCCCAAGGTCTAGGATTACAGGCATGGGCCATGATGCCGGGCCAAGTGCTTCCCTTTTAATATGATGTAGGCATTCCTGAAAAGCTTATGTTATGCAAACCTTTGCATTAAAAATATTATGGGGAAGTAGGGCTAGGGTTAGGACTAGACTCAAAATACATGCAACTTTAAAGACAAGGCATTAATCGAAACAACATTTGGTCCCCAGAGAGACAACTTAGACTGCCCAGGCAGGCAGGTCATTGAGGCTGGAGGTTGCCACAGTAGATATTTAAAATATACAACAACAGTAGAATGAAAATACCAACAATGCTTTGATTAGAACGGTCACGTTTGATGCTGAGACAGTTTGAACTGGGGTAGGGGGTAGTTCTTCTGTGGTCATGGGAATCAATGCCACTTGCCAGGAGCCAAAAGCTGCATATAGCAAGGGATACTTCTCCCTGGGGATGAGGCCTAAGATTCAGGCACATTTTAAATTTTTTCTATAAAATAGACATAAGGGTTCCTGATGCCAAAGCCTAAAGACATTTACCTCATTGTTGAAGATTTGTCTTGCCCAAGAAAAACTTTCACATTACAATGAAATCACTCTCTGATTTTTCAGTTGTGTATGAAAGAAGAATAAATGAGTGGGTGGTCCAACTGAGAAATGATGGTGACCTGGAGTGGAATGATATGAGTAGGAACTAATTTAAAATAATTTTGGAGGAAGAATTGATAGGATTCTTAAAAGTAGATTACATGTGGGGAAATACATTGCTCAAGAGAGGAGGGCTGATTCTTGATCAGTTCCTGTAGTAGAGCATAGGTGTTCTGAAAGCCTGGAAGAGATCCATAAAAGAGGTATAAAGTAAATGAATATTCTTTACACAGAAAGTCAAGCCTGAAGCTTTTTCCTTCATATCTCCATGTTATGAATCCCTTTCCACATTTTAGGAATATCTACCCTCAACCAATGGGAATTAGACTTGTCTTAGGACCAAAGACTTTCATCACAGGCCAGTTTTTCCTAGAATCAGATATGGAGCAAGGACTCAAGTAAAGCTGAAAAGCAAAACCATTAATTGAATGGGGAAAGTTGAGTAGAAATGGAGAAGAGGCTAAACAAAGGTGCAATTTCAATTGAAATCCCAAACTCAACCTGATCCAGCAAGGAATTTCAGGACATACATAAATCTCAGAGTTTGTTCACATTAGGACATAGGAAGTAGGCTTTTGTTCCACTCCAGCCATCCATTGGCTACTGGTGGACTGTGGGGTTAGCAAAAGAGACAAGTAAAACTCTCAGGCACCTCTGTGTCCGGGAGAGGGTTCCTAATGCCCAAGGACATTCTTTTGAAGGTTGCAGGTGTAAGCTGTTAGAAAGAAATCAAGTAAAGGCTATGCTAAGTGTTCTTACCGCCGTCCCACCCCCTGCCTGCTACCCTCCTCAAGGAAACATTTGGAGGTGATGGATATGTTCATTACCTTGATAATTTTTTTAAAGTAAAGCTTGAAGAAGCTGAGAAAGGAGGCACAGAGCCAGTAAAAGTGATTCAGAAGTATTAAGAAGGAACTACAACAGTGTCCACTATAGTCTTCGTTTTAGAAGTGCTTGTCATCATCTGAGTGTATGAATCAAGAAAAAAACAAAAGAATTTAATCAGAACATTTAAAAATGACCCTGTTGACTATAGTTAAATAGAAATGTATTGTTCCAGGATGATGGACCCTAATTATTCTGACTTGATCACTTGATCATGCAGCATGTATATGTAACAAAGTTTCACATGTGCCCCATCAACTTGTACAAATAAAAAGATTACCATGGAAAATAATGACCACTAACACCCTAAATCTAGAACACAGTTCAATGTATGGTGACCTCTCCAAGTTCAACATCTACCCACCAGTGTGATTGTTCTATGAGTAATTTGAACCAAACACAAATATTGAAACCCATCTCCCAAAGATATGCATTAATTATTAGAAGAGTCTACACATATGTAGAAAATAAATATTTTCTTATTCATTATTTTCAAGGTATCTTTATTTTTCACAATGGACTCAGAACCATACATCATTACATAGGGCAGTGATATTTCTTTTCCTTCATCTCCTACTTTTATAGTCCTCCCCTTTGAGATTTCTGGGACTGAGAAAGTAGCTCATGATGACTGATTTACCTCATAAAGGCTTGTTGTTTAGCAATCCTAAAACATGGCTGAGGCTTTGGGGTTGCTGCTCATAATAATTTTATTAAATTATTATCCAGGTCTCTCATGCTTATAGTTTATATCCAGGGAAAGGGGAAATGGTGGTGCTATTTTTGAAGATACATAGCTTTCTTCTAGTTACATGTTGATTACAGTTGTAATTTCACATTTTTACATGGTTGTTTGATGTTTGCTTCCCCCTCTAAACTGTATGTTCCATGAGGCCAAGGACAATGTCCATTAAATTTATTATTTAATCTCTAGTGCTTGCTACTTTTTAGGCACTCACTAAATATTTGTTGGACGAATGAAGCAAGACCCAAAGTGGATCTTGTGCATTTGTTCATTGGTCATTGCAGCCTGTGTTACTATTGTTACTCCTCCAAATGCTAGAGAGCAGGACCAGGGGAGAGGAAGAGGATGAGAGGAAGAATGGCAGAGAGAAGTCAGGTGGCCATATCTATTCTCACATTATCTTTGGTTGTAATCTCAAGTAAGCATGGGAGCCAACAGGGATTTAGAGTATACACTGGAAGAAGATAAGGGTTATCGGGGGAACAATAAATAGCTATTAATTTTTATCCACTGAGTAACCTCTCTATTAACACTTTTTTTGGAGGGGGGAGGGAATGTGGAGTATTTCCATAGAACAAAGTACAAGATGAGCATGCCATTCTAATCAATCAAAATAGAAAATCTCAACTTATATAGATAGGAGTGAGACAGAAGGTCAGTACATTAAATATGCCTTGTGGAAAAATTCAAGCACATAAGTGCAGATACCATGCTAGATACTAAGCAAACAGTAACAAGGCAGATAAGATTGCTGCTTTCAGTAAGAAACATGCAATCAAAGGTCTCTTTCAAAAACAGTAAGAAATATTCAATGTCCATTTGGGTCTTTGAATGAAGCCCTTATTGTCTGGGGGGGAATTTTATCCCAAAGCATTGACTTTACCTTACTTCCTCAACTTCAATTCCTATTGCAGAAAGGTTAGAATGTTGACACTGTTAGTTGGAGTTTCTTCATCTTAGCATGGAGTTAATAACCTCCCCAACCAACAGCATCCCCAGTGAACTCTTTATGGTTTTTATTAATATTCTCTACTTCGTTTAGACAATGATTAATTGGTTATCTTCCTCATGACTGAAAACTTCTGAGTTCAGATCAGAAATACTCCTGAGAACCAGCCCAAAAGAATGAAAAGTGAGGGGAACTATGGAAAGAATACTGGTACACTCCTCTAATATCTCTTGGGTACAAACCTTGGAGGATAGATAGACCACTGAGTTTTGTCCCTTTATACTTGTAGCCTCACAAGTGCAGAAAAAGTTGGAGCTACTGTAAAGACCTTCCTCTAATTATAAGATTGCAGAATCTTCAAGAATTTTTGCACTCCTGGGAACTCCCCAAAACTCATACCTGTCAGAAAGTGAATCTATGACTTCTCCTTAGGAAAACAAAGCACTGGGGGAATCACTTCCCTGCAGTAAACAGCAGGGAATGAAATAATCCTGAGACCCAGTCTGGAATCCTCTAGAGTGACTGCACAGACTCAGTGCAGAACTGCTCTAGAGTGACATGCTGTACAGCTGAGGGCTTCTTTAGAGGGACTGACCCAGCCACAGCCCAGGATTTGCCTGGAGTGACTGACACAACCCTGGGACAAAGCTTCTTTGAGAATGTGACAAAGGTATAATCCAGAATTCACTAGCATTGTGGACTGAGACAAGCACAGCCCAGAGCATCTTTGGAATGACTGATGCCTCCGACACAGCCCAGGGCTTCTCTGCAACGACTTACACAGACAAAGCCATAATTTAGGACTCCCCTGCAGTCACTCATTCAGAAATAGCCTAAGGCTGTTCTAGAGTGACTGATATAGACCAGAGTTTCTCTGGAATTTATACAGACAGATGTCACTGGCAGGAGGTGAGTAAAGGGTAAGAGGGTGGGGCACAGACTTGAAACCTCTTGTATAGAGGCTCACCACAAAAAATGTGTCTTTTTGGATACATTTCTCAAAGATAAGAAAAGAGAGCATGGGCCTCAAGCAAAGAACCTGGAGTTTTATAGGACTTGACAAATTAGTGAATCTAGGAAAGGATAGAACATAATGGTAAGATATGCATTGTGCTTTCGAATGTTCAAAATGTTTACGTATATATTATCTCTCATTTCACTCTCACAACTACCCTGTCAGGTAGGTAGGACATTTATTACAATTACCATTTTACAATTGATAAAAACATAATTCAGAAAAGGTCATGTCAGCAGCTCAGCATCTCAGTTAAAAATAAATAAATGAATAAATAAACAGCCAGAATTTTAACTCTGAACTTAAGGCTCCAAAGTCCTTGCCATTGCAACTATGTGGTCTCAGACCATCATTTATGTGGTAATTTCACAAAGTTCTTATGTTATCCGGTTCTTCCATACTGAAACAAAACACAGACTCTCTAAGATATTATCCCTGAAAGGAAACATTCTGGACAGAGAAGCGGCTGACCAGGCAACCTCAACTAAGTTTCCGCCTAGCTTTTCCCTCCCGCTAGGGTTCTCTCCCATCTCTCTCTGATGGCTGCAGCCACAAACACACTTATCAAAGGTTCCGTGCTTTGCAAGACCAGTAGTAAAACAGTACCTGAATTATACTGCATGATAACAGCCTGACAGCTATAGCTACATGCGTGCAGTTATAGGAATACTTCACATCTTCCCAGGAACTTCCCCTCTACCATCCCTTCCCTACTTAGAGGAAAAACCTAAAAAACTAAAAACAGAAGAGAAGTCAAAAGGTATGAAAGAGAAAGTGAGGGAAGGATAAATCCAAAGAGAAAATATGAAGGAGAAGGTTAAAGAGGGATGAAGGCAAATGAAGGAAAATATAGAATTACAAGTATGAGAAGGAGGCACTTGAAAAGTCCTAAATCGGGTTTTCACATTGTATTTCTTGCAGCCCTAGGGCCCTTAAGATGCCTAAGGGGGACATTTCAGGGGACAAGAGAAAGTAAAACCCAAGCAGTAGAGCCCTGAGGCCCTGCCCCTGCCCTTGCTTTTCCTTATGGATTTAAGTATTGCAATTCCCTATAAGACCTGGTTTGTAAAAAAGGAGAGGACATCCCTGCTCTAAAAGTAAAAAACAAATAAACAAATAAAAAACCAAACCTACTATTAGGTATATGTGGGTTCTCTCAGCTTCATTTACTGAATATGCAGCAATACTCTGATAATGTCTGAATTTTCAGCCTTAGAACCTTTTTCTTCCCAGCCTTTAGTCACATGTTGGCCAGTGGCTAACTAGTATCTGGTTGTATATCTTCAGGAAATTCTCAGACTATGCTGTTTTGCACTTTTTTCTCTGGTTTCAACTATAATGGGCCTTGGTTACACTTCATTGGATTTTTTTCTGTCTATCCAGCACTGTTTCACCAAAAATTTTTGTTCAGAGTTTTGTTTTTTTTTGGAAACTATAGTAATATCAGTGATAATAATAAGGACAATAAGAATTCAATTTGTACAGAGTTTTATAATTCTACATTTATTTCCATTTCTCTTATAATTTAAAACAGACAATAATTCAAAACACTGTTAAAAGGATTTTTTACAAAAACTTAAAAAAATGACAATTACTTAAATCCATGATGGATTCACTAACAATTTCATGACAAAGAACGTCATTAACTTTTTAAGATAAATACTCATATGGTAGGCCAATTCACTATTATTATTAAAATAAATGTTAATTCATAATTCAATAAATATTTATTATTACTTAATATGTACCAAGCAATGTAATATGGACATAATGATGGATGTGATTTTGTTTGTGTCTCCAAGGAGTATATAATTTGCAGGAGAGAACATATATGTAAAAATAATTAATATATAAAACCATTGTTATAATAAGAGTACTTTTAAATGTTATGATGAACACAAGGAGAGAACAATTAATTATACCCATATGGGGAATGAGGATGATCCAAAAGGCTTTACAAGGAAGTTGACATTAGATCTCAGATTAAGTAATGAGGGCCAAAATGGTTTAGCTGTGCTTCACCAAGATATTTGACTAATTCTTTCATGAGCTCTCTGTTGCCACATTAACAGATGACAGCACTTATAACTGTGTTTTTAAAAAACCCAACCGGTATCTGAAATGATTTAAGGTCACTGAGAGAAAAAATAGATAGCTTTGCTCAGAAAGTATAGAATAAAAAATTGGTGTCAATTTTAGGATATGGTTTAATTGATGTGTCTCAGTGTCTTGACCCTCTCCCGGAAATCATTTTGATTAAATATTTTAGGGGAGTGGATACCCAAGGCACACTGAGAGATGTAAAGCTATTATATTAGAATAAACCTTTTAAAATATTTTCTCAGAGAACTCAAACAAATTTACAAGAAAAAAACAAACAGCCCCATCAAAAAGTGGGCAAAGGATATGAACAGACGTTTCTCAAAAGAAGACATTCATACAGCCAACAGACACATGAAAAAATGCTCATCATCACTGGCCATCAGAGAAATGCAAATCAAAACCACAATGAGA
>NW_012100832.1:317659-318342 GCF_000951045.1 Mandrillus leucophaeus | reverse complement strand
TCTGTTACTGGTGTATAAGAATGCTTGTGATTTTTGCACATTGATTTTGTATCCTGAGACTTTGCTGAAGTTGCTTATCAGCTTAAGGGGATTTTGGACTGAGACGATGGGGTTTTCTAAGTATACAATCATGTTATCTGCAAACAGGGACAATTTGACTTCCTCTTTTCCTAACTGAATACCCTTTATTTCTTTCTCTTGCCTGACTGCCCTAGAGAGAACTTCCAACACTATGTTTAATAATAGTGGCAAGAGAGGGCATCCCTGTCTTGTGCCAGTTTTCAAAGAGAATGCTTCCAGGTTTTGCCCATTCAGTATGATATTGGCTCAAAATAGCTCTGATTATTTTGAGATACATTCCATCAATACCGAATTTATTGAGAGTTCTTCTCTCAGTTCATCAAAGTCATTCTCCGTCCAACTTTGATCTGTTGCTGGTGATGAACTGTGTTCCTTTTGAGGGGGAGATGTGCTCTGATTTTTTGAATTTCCAGTTTTTCTGCCCTGCTTTTTCCCCATCATTGTGGTTTTATCTGCCTTTGGTCTTTGATGATGGTGATGTACTGATGGGATTTTGGTGTGGGTGTCCTGTCTGTTTGTTAGTTTTCCTTCTAACAGTCAGGACCCTCAGCAGTAGGTCTGTTGGAGATTGCTTGAGGTCCACTCCAGACCCTGTTTGCCTG
>NW_012100832.1:308104-311577 GCF_000951045.1 Mandrillus leucophaeus | reverse complement strand
TGGGGAGGGGGGAGGGGGGAGGGATTGCATTGGGAGTTATACCTGATGTAAATGACGAGTTGATGGGTGCTGACGAGTTGATGGGTGCAGCACAGCAACAGGGCACAAGTATACATATGTAACAAACCTGCACATTATGCACATGTACCCTAGAACTTAAAGTATAATAATAATAAAAAATAAAAAAATAAAAAAAAATAAACTACAAAAAAAAATATTTTCTCAGAACACAGCAAAATATTTAAGCAAAAGAAATATACCTTGGAAGACAAAACCCAGTAATATACCACCTATAAAAAAAAATCCATAAGAGTTCTGACTTTGTAGGCTCAGTTAGAGATCCAACAGTGTCATCAAAGGGCTATAAAAATAATTAAACTTTAGGCTGCATTAAATACGGAGCACTTGGAGTTAAGCACTTTGTTAGGTGCAAAAAATACAGGATGAACAAATGGATTTGTCCTCATGTTGTTAATTAAGATAATATAAATAGATGCACAGGTACACAATTATAAAAATACTCTAAGAGTTTTACACAAAGTGTTATGAGACAGAAAAAAAAAAAAAAGTATTGATTCTGCCAAGGGAGGACAAGAAACTTCAAAAAGTGATGTTTTAGCCAATTCTTACAAGATGAGCAGAAGGTTATACTTTTAAAACTCCTACATATGAGTAAGAACATGTGATATTTATCTTTCTGTGCCTGGCTTATTTTACTTAACATAATGACCATCCCAACACAAAGAAATGATGCTTGAGGTGATGGATATCCCAATTATCCTGATTTGATCATTATGCATTGTATACATGTATCAAAATATCACATGTACTCCCAAAATATGTCCAACTATTACATATCAATTAAAAAAATAGAGACTAAGGGTAAAGAATTTGAAGTAAAGCAAGTAAGAATAACCCAAAACCTAAAAAAGAACTTATACATAGTTTCAGGGGAAGGATTCCAACAGAAGAGTGCTGGATGCACAAACACAGGAGTGCTGAGAGACTATGATGTGTGAAGGAACACAAAGTATTTTTGTGTGACTGAAAAATCAGCTGCACTGGGGATTTGAAACTGGAAAAATAAACAGAGATCATAGGAAAACACCTTGTTAAAGGATTTACTTTATCCCAGGGGCCATATGGAGTAATTGAAAGACATGAAGCAGGTAAGTGACTTAACCAGAGTTGCTGACAGATCACATACAAGCCAAGGATGGTTTGAAGAGAATGAGCCGGAAGCAGGTTCCTACCATACTCCAGGCCAGAAAATGAATCCAGAACCTAAAGGCAGTGGTGGTAGAGCTGAAGAAGGTGACACTGAATTAGTTTTTAGGAGTAAAAATAATCAAATTTGGGGGACAAATTGAAGGATTATATCCCAGTTCCTGGCTTGTACTTTGGGGTGGTGCCATTTACTGAAATGGGTAGCTGTAAAGAGGAGGTTTGAGGTGGAGGAAGCAGACAAGTACATTTATATCTCTTATCATTGTTTAAGTCTGTGTTAATTGTATGATGCTATACTATATTCTTTTGTGCCTTTGTCTAAATTCCTTATGAATGGGGCTCACTGTACCTACCTTTGTGTCTGTGTAGATGTTTCCCTGATTATTTACCACATTTTCTTCATTATCTATTAATTCATTCAATAACAATTTATTGGGCATCTACCTTCCTAGGCATTGGGGTAAAAAATTGAATAATACAATTTCTATTTCAAGGAGTATGTCATCTACCATATGAGACAGATACATATAATAATGATTATTCTAAAATAAGAACTATGAAAGTGGTATTCCAATTCTCCAATGTTACTAATATATTGAAATTTTCTGCCCATCTTTAGAAATTGTGTTATTTGTTCTTACTACCATCCTGTACTGGATACTGGCTTGTCCTCACCTGTGGGCTCAGATTTATTCCCATTCTCAAAAAGTGAGTGCAAGTATCACTTGACAGCCAAATCCCTGACTTGGACTCAGACAACCCAGGATGCCAACACTTGCCGAAAAAACTACTCAGCTTCTCTGTGTCTCAGGTTCCTTGACTGTAAAATGGGTATAATAATACTATCTGTATCTTCAGGTGTTGTGAGAATCAAATAAGATAATACATGCAAAATACTTGGAACGATGTGTGGTGCTTATTTGATGCTTCATAAATGTTCATTCTTACTATGAAAGTAGATGAGGTATCAAGGAAGTTTTCATAAAAGAAATGATTCTCTGGTTGAATTGTTTTAAATGAAGGTGAATCAGCAAAAAAATTAAAATAGCATTTTCTCATTTTTTTCTCTTTACCGCCCTCTTTCCTTCACCAATCTAAATTCACCTCTTGCACCTGCTCAGAACTTTACTCAAATATCATATTCTCATTGAAGCTTTCTCTGACACTTTCCACCCCTAAATGTTTATCTCCTTCTCTACTACTTTATTCTTTTCCATTGCTCTTATATACTATACTTTTTACTAACATAATTTATTTATTTATTTATTTTTGAGATGGAATTTCACTCTTGTTGCCCATGTTGGAGTGCAGTGTGTGATCTCCACGGCTCACCGCAACTTCCGCCCTCACCCTCAACCCCCACCCCGCACCGTGTTCCAGCAATTCTCCTGCCTCAGCCTCCTGAGTAGCTGGGATTACAGGCACGCACCACCACGCAGAGCTAATTTTGTATTTTTAGTAGAGACAGGGTTTCTCTGTGTTGGTCAGGCTGGTCTTGAACTCCCGACCTCAGGTGATCCGCCAGCCCCGGCCTCCCAAAGTACTGGGATTACAAGCGTGAGCCTCTATGCCTAGCCTAACATAATTTGTTTATAACCTGTCTTCCCTATGATAAGACGAGTTTTATGAGGGCAGAGATTTTTGCTTCTTTTATTTGCTAATATATTATATTCAGTATCTAAAACAGAGAATAGCATACAGAATTATCTTCTGATAAACAACGTTTATTGAATATTTTATTTTAGAGATTCAATAGTAGGGGCTATAGTGAGTTTTGGCAATGAGTTGGATAAGAAGATTTTGGAAGATAGGTCTAGCATTATATCAATAATTATAATGGTTAACATTTATGGAGCATGTACAGTATAGCAGACAACATGCTAAGTGCTTCAGATTTTATTCTTCCATATGTGTTTTTTTTTTTATTATATGTTAAGTTCTAGAGTACATGTGCACAACGTGCAGGTTTACATATGTATACTTGTGCCATATTGGTGTGTTGCACCCATCAACTTGTCAGCACCCATCAACTCGTCATTTACATCAGGTATAACTCCCAATGCAATCCCTCCCCCCTCCCCCCTCCCCATAAAAGGCCCCTGTGTGTGATGTTCCCCTTCCCGAATCCAAGTGATCTCATTGTTCAGTTCCCACCGATGAGTGACAACATGCGGTGTTTGGTTTTCTGTTCTTGCGATAGTTTGCTGAGAATGATGGTTTCCAGCTGCATCCATGTCCCTACAAAG
>NW_012100832.1:297655-305989 GCF_000951045.1 Mandrillus leucophaeus | reverse complement strand
GTCGGTCTGCACCTAGTGGGGGATGTCTCCCAGGTAGGCTACTCAAGGGTCAGGGACCCACTTGAGCAGGCAGTCTGTCAGTTCTCAGATCTCAACCTCCGTGTTGGGAGATCCACTGCTCTCTTCAAAGCTGTCAGACAGGGTCATTTGCATCTGAAGAGGTTTCTGCTGCTTTTTGTTTAGCTATGCCCTGTCCCCAGAGGTGGAGTCTACAGAGACAGGCCGGCCTCCTTGAGCTGCTGTGGGCTCCACCCAGTTCGAGCTTCCAGGCAGCTGTGTTTACCTATTTAAGCCTCAGCAATGGTAGGCGCCCCTCCCCCAGCCTGGCTGCTGCCTTGCAGTTAGATTGCAGACTGCTGTGCTAGCAATGAGGGAGGCTCCGTGGGCATGGGACCCTCCCAGCCAGGTGTGTGATATAATCTCCTGCTGTGCTCTTTGCTAAGACCCTTGGTAAAGCGCAGTATTAGGGTGGGAGTTACCCAATTTTCCAGGTGTTGTGTGTCTCAATTCCCCTGGTTAGGAAAAGGGATTCCCTTCCCCCTTGCGCTTCCCAGGTGAGGTGATGCCTCACCCTGCTTCAGCTCTTGCTGGTTGGGCTGTACCAGTTGACCAGTGCTGATTGTCTGGCACTTCCCAATGAGATGAACCTGGTACCTCAGTTGAAAATGCAGAAATCACCCATTGTCTGTGTCACTCATGCTGGGAGTTAGAGACTGGAGCTGTTCCTATTCAGCCATCTTGCTCCGGAGATCCTCCATATATTTATGGTCATCACAAAGAATTTCAGGGTCCCAATTTTGAAGCTTTGTTGTTAATGCCATGATGAAATCTTTTATTTCCTTTTCATGGGATTTCATATTATTAATCAAACTTGTATATTTAAGTTGTATTTTATTAACATGTAAAATGTGAGCTTCAAGTTTCTTGAGAGTAAAGACACAAGTCAACCAGGAGAGCTGATGAAAAAGTTCATGCTGAACCCATCTAGATTCTGTCCATGGTTCTGATGCTATCTTGACACATAAAACTACTTGGAAAATACCCATCCCTGGGATCAAGATAAGCCACACTGCCTATGTTGTGTGTCTTCTTTTTTACATGGCAATTTTCAGAGTGTATTGATATTCTTACAACACAGTGAAACCTTCCTGAGTATGGGTTTCTTGAGATTGAGACACATTTGGGTCTCCTCCTCAGGAATCATTTAGTAATTGTTGAATCAGTTTCTTTGATTTTTCTCCTTTCTACATTTTTGTTTTGCAAAAAATATACCCGCCTGACCTCACCAGTTTTCATCATATATCAAGACCTCTCTCTTCATAAATGCTTGGCCTGCCTTTCTTAGCACATTATTGAAGAGAGATAGGTAGGAGCATGAACGTAAAGCTGTGACTTTGGCCATTCTCTACAGAGAACAGAAAAATCAGGACATGTATAGATATATATGATATGTTAATTAAGTCTGGAAAAGTAGAATTCTTCCCCCCAAAAACTGTGAATCTAATGGTCAAGTTTGTTTTATTATATTTTGGAGAGTATAGACGTTTGATCCTCAACAACTATAACAAGGAAAGTAGAGAATGAGGCCTTTATAAGAATATAATAGAGGTATAAATAACATATGAGATTTCTTCTACCATCCTAGATTTTGAATGCCCAGTGAAGTCCTTGGCTGAAGAATGATGTGGGAAAACTGGACAATTGTCAGTGAATTTGTTCTTGTGAGCTTCTCATCCCTGTCCACTGAGCTTCAGGCTCTGCTGTTTCTTCTTTTCTTGACCATTTACCTGGTTACTTTAATGGGCAATGTCCTCATCATCCTGATCACTATAGCTGACTCTGCACTACAAAGTCCTATGCACTTCTTCCTCAGAAATTTGTCCTTCCTGGAGATAGGTTTCAACTTGGTTATTGTGCCCAAGATGCTGGGGACCCTGATCATTCAAGACACAACCATCTCCTTCCTTGGATGTGCCACTCAGATGTATTTCTTCTTCTTTTTTGGAGCTGCTGAGTGCTGCCTCCTGGCCACCATGGCATATGACCGCTATGTGGCCATCTGTGACCCCTTGCACTACCCAGTCATCATAGGCCAAAGATCCTGTGGCCAGCTGGCAGCTGCCTCTTGGTTCTCAGGGTTTCCGGTGGCTACTGTGCAAACCACATGGATTTTCAGTTTCCCTTTTTGTGGCCCCAACAGGGTGAACCACTTCTTCTGTGACAGTCCTCCTGTTATTGCACTGGTCTGTGCTGACACCTCTCTGTTTGAACTGGAGGCTCTGACAGCCACTGTCCTATTCATTCTCTTTCCTTTCTTGCTGATCCTGGGATCCTATGTCCGCATCCTCTCCACTATCTTCAGGATGCCGTCGGCTGAGGGCAAACACAAGGACTTCTCCACCTGTTCCTCCCATCTCCTGGTTGTCTCCCTCTTCTACAGCACTGCCATCCTCATGTATTTCCGACCCCGATCTAGTGCCTCTCCTGAGAGCAAGAAACTGCTATCACTCTCTTACACAGTGGTGACTCTCATGTTGAACCCCATCATCTACAGCTTAAGGAATAATGAAGTGAAGGTTGCACTGAAGCGGGTTATCCACAGGATGCTGGGTTCTCAGAAACTATGATTGGCTTAGATGTAAACTGAAGGGGTAAAATGTAAGCACACACAAACAAACAGAAAAATGAATTCCTCAAGTGGGTTTTGTGTTTCTACTCTTTCCAGGTGACACAGTATGCCTACTGAAATTTTATACTTTCTACTAAGACCTATTTCTGAAAGAAAGAACATGAGTAATGAAATAAAGCATTATAGTATTCCATAGTATCTATGGGATGGTGGTACCAGTGTCTCTGGAAATGCTGCTAGTTTATATAAATTAGGATCCTCTGAAGATCAATAATTACAATCCACCATTTTTTAAAATTTGTTTTAACCTTTCTTGAACTCCCACATCCATTTCATTTTATAATTTTCTGCTTTACTTTCTTCTATTTGTCCAAAACCTACCTGCATATTTCTAGGCTGTCTTTGTTTACAAAGTAATTAAAATAACAATAATAATGCTAATAAATAGTAGAGTTTTGTTTTATCCTTTTACTCATGTTTTTCAATTAATTTGAGTTTGAACTCAAAATTTTAACAAATTTTTATTCAGCATTCAGCATATGTCAGATTCCGTTTAGGCCCTGAAGACACACTGGTGACTAAAACAGATAAATTTCTTACCCCATATAATTTACATCCTAGTGATAAAGACAGAAAATAAAAAGATACTTCAGTCCTCCAGTGGTTTATAAAGTATACATGTTTAGAGGACTAGCAATTGAAGAGTTCTGTCTCTGCTACTAGTCAGTCTGTGCCTTATCTGGAGAAAGGTTACTCCACAATGACTATGTCTAAATCTCACATTATTCACCTGGTATATGAGAGCTGCTTGACAGAAAAGGTGTAAAGAACTCCCAGTCAAGTATAAGTGGAGAAATTATGGGGAACTGGTGTAAAGAACCCAAAGATTTTTTGCTTATGGGATTTTTTTTCTGTAATCTTATTGTGATTGGATGGAATCAATTGTTTTTTTCAAGCTTGTGTATCTTTCAGCCACATAGTAGCCTCTGTTTATGATTTTACCTAGTGAACACAGTCCAACTCTGGACTCAACAAACAGCAGCCTTGGATATGGGCAACATAACTGTGTGTAAACATACTCCTAGCAATTCATTGATAATTACAGGGTGAAATTATATCTACTACACAGGCATGTCTGCCTCACTAACTCTATAAACAACCCTATCTCTGTGTGCCATAGAAGTACCAGGACCAGTTTCCTTTCCTGCACAAAGTGTCCTTCAGCTCTAGTGATACAAGGGCTGAAAGACAGCTTATTCTGTAAAATGGCCATAAGAATTTTCGAAAGAAAAGGCAGATCATGGGGTTCTATTTGCATGATGGCAATCACACAAACAGACTGACACCATTAAAAATTGATAGTCTCCAATTTCAGTCAAACTTTAATCACTTCTTCACATTCCTTTTTCTTGACCTTGATGGGTAAGGTAAATAGTGGCCCCCTCTAATATATCTATATTCTAGTCCTTGGAACCTGTGAAGGTGGTACCTTCCATGGTAAAAGGGCTGCAGATGTGATTTAAGGATTCTCATATAGGGAGATTATCCTGTGCTATCTGGATAGACCCAATCTAATCACAAGGATCCTTCTAAGAGGGAGGCAAGATGATCAGAAGGAGGGACAGAAAAATGTAAGCATGGAAGCAGAGGTTAGAGAAGACAGAAGGTGATACACTACTGATTTTGAAATTAGAAGACAGGGCCATGATCCAGGAATGTAGGCAGCCTGTAGAAGCTGAAAAAGTCAAGGGGACAAAATTTTCCCCTAGAGCCTTCAGAAGATAACATAGGTCTTGCTAACACCTTAATTTTAACTCAATGAAACTGATTTTGGACTTTTGAACTCTAGAATTCTCAGATAACAAATCCATGTCGTTTTAAGCAACTAGGTTTGTGGTAATCTGTTACAGCAGCAATACGACACTAACGCATTTGGTCACACCTTATTCTTCTCAGCTAATATTCAAGTGTTTGCTACTTTTCCCTGTACCACTCTTCCTTCTTTTATTCAAGAAAACAACTTCTACTTCATCAAGAAAATTGGGGTGATCAGATTTAAATGACTTTTAATTATGCCCTTACATCTAAAAATGTGTCCATCTATGCCCACATCCATGCCTATTTCTCTTCATCTCAGAAATACTTGATTTCGTAGCCTCTTGTCTATGAACCATGCTTCCTGTGGTATCTCATCTGTTTCACCTGTAACTTCAACCTCTTCCCCTCTTTTGTCTCAAGCTGTAAACATGCCCTGATCCTTAAAAATGAATTACAATCTTGATCACGTTTCTCTTATCTTTCTCATTTACTCTCAGACTTACTTTTGTACCATCTTTATTGAAATACCTTACATATTATAAAACTCACCTATTTAAAGTTTATAATTCATTTTTTTAGCATATTCACAATGTTGTGCAACCATCACCACAATCTAAGTTTACAACAATTTTATCACCCCTAAAGTAAGCCCATACCCATTAGCATCAGACAATTTCTTGGGAAAAAAACTTTATAATTTCTATTTTATTTTCATTAAATTTACTATTTATTCGCTAAAATCTAGTTTCTTCCCCTATCACTTCATTGAAATAGATGTTTGAAAATCAATGGCCTCTATATTAATGTGTCCAGTGTTTAATCTTAATTTTGCTACTCTCTATTACAACTCTTACATTGCTCGTGTGTTTCTTTTGAAAATTTCTACACCTTTTATTTCCCAAATACCACTCTGTTCTGGTTTTCTTTCTACATGTCTGAACACTCGTTCTTAATCTTCAAGGAGTTTTCTCACAAACACTTAACCATTGGAAACACTATGTTCCCCAAAGTTCCAATAATAACCTTGGTGCTTTTTTTCACTCTTGCTTTTTTTTTTTTTTAAATAGCTATACTGAAGTATAATTTATATACAGAAACTGCATATATTTAATGTATACAATTTGATGAGTTTGTCCAAAGTCATATACCCATACCATACATACCATGAACAAGGTGAGAGAGGGAGAGAGAAAGAGAGAGAAACCTCATCACTCTAAGCTTGAGAGTAAGATATTTGCAAGTGTCCATAAGACATATCCACACTGATTTCCAAACGGCACCTTAAAGGTATCTTTTAACTCATGTCAAAAACTAAATTCATTTCCTTTATCCAATCCTGCTTCTTGAACTGAATTCATATTTCAAAGACTGTCGCTAGCATTACCTAGTCAACCAAATCAGAAATCTGATAATCAAATGAGGCTCATCCTTCATACCAGAAAGTCCAATAAAAAGTCCTTACCTAACCAGCACGTTATCAGTTACTTTCTACCACAATACTACATTATACATAATCTTCAATAAATTCTACAAAGACTATATGATTCTTTTTCTGAATCATAATTTAGAAATACTGTTTACAAAAAAGAGTTAAGCTTACTTCTTCCTAAAACTTTTTATTGCCCATTTAAAAATTTTATTACTATTCTGCTCATTCAAAATATTGTGATATATTCACATATTGATCATCCTTCAAGACATATTTCAGATATTAATTCTTTCATGGCGTGGGTTCAATTGCTTCCAACCTGACAGTATGTTCTTCTCTGAGAAAACATATGCACACAAACATATGATCTATTTTTATTCTGTCCTACTTCTTTGCTCCTTGATTATGATATTTTCTTGTAAGGACAGGGTTTATAACATACTTATATCTCCTACATGGCCTATCACAGTGACTTGAGCATGGTAAAAATGCAATTAATATACATTTGATTTCCCATGA
This sequence comes from Mandrillus leucophaeus, assembly GCF_000951045.1. NCBI lineage: Eukaryota > Metazoa > Chordata > Mammalia > Primates > Cercopithecidae > Mandrillus > Mandrillus leucophaeus. The sequence goes on along the minus strand of NW_012100832.1, from coordinate 299,594 downwards.
AATAAATTGGAAGTGCTAAATAAGTCCAAACATTCAACTCTCTAGGATCCTTCACAGATATCCATATATAATCCCTGCAGAGAAATGTTGACTTATCAATATTTCAGGTTTCCAATATTTAAAACAATTCTATATTTATGATTAAATGTGGGAATTAAAAATGATAAAAACTTTTTCATTTTGGGTGTCTGTATTATCCAAGAAAATGTGTAAAATACATTTTCCATCTACTCCCTGCCTGCAGTTAATAATTTCTATGTAAATTACATAATAGGGTTGGATTAGAAAATATAACGAAAAATATGCATTTCTATAGTTTATAAGTTACATTTATAAAATTCTACTTTTATCTTTAAAACAGCCCTTTGAATTAACTATTGTTATTATTATTCCCATGTTAGAGATCATCTAAAAGATTTTATCTGGTTTCATGCCTTTATATACTATGTACAGAGTACTGATCCCCAAAATTATATCTTCAAATATGATATCTCCACTGAGCTCAAATCCAATATCCAATTGTATTCTTCATCCCTCTGCATTTATGTCAGGTAGGCATCTCACACTTAATTCATCCAAAACACTTCCATAAAACTTGCTTTTTTATTCCCCTCTTCTACTCACCAGCAAATATTATCATCACCTTATTTACTCACTACCTTTCATCCCTCATATTCAACTTATCAGCAAACCTGACAAATGATTTCCAAAATATATGCTATATCCAATTTTCTTTGATCTATGCTGCTATTATCCTAGATCAAGACACAATCATTCTTTACCTTGACTACTGCAGTACTTCCTAACGTATCTTCCCATTTCTATCTTGCTTCCCTGTAATCCACTATCCATGGAGGATCCTGAGTAGTCTTTTCAATATGTAAATAAGATTATATCATTCCCTTGCATGCAAACATTTCACAGCTTCCCATCACTATTAAAGTAAAATGCAAAACCTTTACTAATTCTACATTTGCAACTTGTGCTAGTCTCTATCCACCTTTCCAGCCTCACTTAAAATCCCCTGGTCACTCAATTACATTGATATAGTACAATGATTTTGAATTGTGGATCAGAGTCACCTGGAGAACTTTAAAGACACAATGTCAGCACTTCTCTTTTGGCCACAAAGAAGTAGCTTGCATTTAAACAATTCTCCCCAAAACAACTATACAACTATAAAAGATTGACAAAACACACAAAACAAGTGCTTAGAGATACAGGAGAGCAGCAAATACAGGACTTGAAGAGAAAAGCTAAGAGGAGGGAAGAACAAAAAAGTAAGTGCCACATTCACCCAAGTGTTTTCCCCAAGGGCATTTGTCAATTCTCTAAGAGGAAAAAAGGGTGTTAGCATAAAGTGGCAATCACTGAAATAAGAAGATAGAAATTAGAATTTAGGGTTGCCAAAAATGTTACCATTGAGAATCAAATCACGAAGATGAGGGTACCACAGATAAACAAGGCCAAAAATTTGCATGCAATATACTTATAAGTTGTTTGTCTCTCGTAAACAGTGTATGCACAAGAAAAGACTCAAGGAAAGTCAAAAGAAAGCAGCATATGAAAGGCCCTCTCTCACCACTCCTATTCAACATAGTGTTGGAAGTTCTGGCTAGGGCAATCAGAAAAGAGAAAGAAATAAAGGGTATTCAGTTAGGAAAAGAAGAAGTCAAATTGTCCCTGTTTGCAGATGACATGATTGTATATTTAGAAAACCCCATCCTCTCAGTCCAAAATCTCTTTAAGCTGATAAGCAACTTCAGCAAAGTCTCAGGATACAAAATTAATGTGCAAAAATCACAGGCATTCTTATACACCAGTAACAGACAAACAGAGAACCAAATCATGAATGAACTTCCATTCACAATTGCTTCAAAGAGAATAAAATACCTAGGAATCCAACTTACAAGGGATGTAAAGGACCTCTTCAAGGAGA
>NW_012100832.1:294328-296855 GCF_000951045.1 Mandrillus leucophaeus | reverse complement strand
CTCAAAAGAAGACATGCATACAGCCAACAGACATATGAAAAAATGCTCATCATCAATGGCCATCAGAGAAATGCAAATCAAAACCACAATGAGAGACCATCTCACATCAGTTAGAATGGCAATCATTAAAAAGTGCTGGAGAGGATGTGGAGAAATAGGAACACTTTTACACGTTGGTGGGATTGTAAACTAGTTCAACCATTATGGAAAACACTATGGCGATTCCTCAAGGATCTAGAACTAGAAGTACTATATGACCCAGCCATCCCATTACTGGGTATATACCCAAAGGTTTATAAATCATGCTGCTATAAAGACACATGCACACGTAAGTTCATTGCGGCACTATTCACAATAGCAAAGACTTGGAATCAACCAGGTCTAGTTTCAGTAATGGGGAATATTGTCCCTAGATTGAGAACTGCTTCAGATCCACCTAACAATTCATACAGCAAAACACAAAAGAACAAAATTATCTCCAAGTGAATTAACTGAACTCTAAAACAGAGCTCAAGAAGATTTATAGGAAGATTTATAGGAATACAAAGAATACAAAAAATGCCTAGTATCCACCAGAGTACAATTCACCAAGTCTGGCATTCAATAAAATATTATGAGTTATGTAAAGAGGCAAGGAAATCACGTCTTATATAATGAGGAGAAAAATCAGTATAAATCAACCCAGAACTGACTCATGTTAGAATTAACAGAGAAAAATATTAAAAGTTATAATGTTATTGCATATGTTTAAAAAGTTAAGTAGAGATATGAAAGTTACAAATAAAAGACAAATTAAACTTCTAGAGATGAAAACCAAAATATCTGAGATAAAAATGCTGAATGGGATTCATAGCAGTCTAAATATTACAGATGAAAGATGAGTGAGTTTGATGGAATAGCCATAGAAATTATGCAAAATAAAACAGAAAAACAAATACAAAATATGAGAAGAAAATCAGTGAGCTATGGGACAACCTCAAGCTGTGTAACATGAAGGTACTTGTAGTCACCAAGGCAGAGGAGAGGACAGAAAACAAAAAATTGAAGAAATAATGGCTGAAAATTTTCCAAACTTAATTAAAACTATAAACCACAGATCAAGAAACTCAGTAAATGCTAAGCACAAAAAAATGAAGACACATAACTAAAGGCATATAATTATCAAATTGCTCAAAACCAATGATAAAGAGAAAATGTCAAAAGTGGCCAGTGGGAGAGGCATTCTATGTATAGAGGTATAAAAATAAGAATAACATCAAATTTCTCATCGAAAACTACAGGTAAATGGAAATGAAGCAAGACTTTTATCGTATTTAAAAGAATAACAATTTTTCACCCTGAAATTCTACACTTGGAAAAATATCTTTCAGAAAGGAAGGCAAATAAAGATGTCTTCAGCCATACAAGATCTCAGAGATTTATCACCAGCAGAACCCACACTATGAGAAATATTGAAGAATGTCCTGTTGGCAGAAGGAAAAATGATACACAGACTGGGTGTGGTGGCTTATGCCTGTAAATCCCAGCACTTTGGGAGGCTAAGACAGGTAGATCATTTGAGGTCAGGAGTTCAAGACCAGCCTGTCCAACATGTTGAAACCCTGTCTCTACTAAAAATACAAAAATTAGCTGGGCATGGTGGCATACACGTGTAATCCCAGCTACTCCAGAGGCTGAGGCAGAAGAATTGCTTGAACCTTGAGGTGTAGGTTGCAGTGAGACAAGATGGCACCATTGCACTCCAGCCTGGGCAACAGGGAGATTCTCTCTCTCAATTTTAAAAAAAAAAAGGATGCCACAGGAAAATCTGGTATTTAAAGAAATGAAGGCCATAAAAATAGTAGTAATATAAGTAAATATATTGAAAAATTTACTTAGTATCCAAATCTTTTTTTTTTCTTTTTACCAGAAACAATATTATTTAACGATAAAAGAGTCAATTTACCAGGAAGATATGACAATTATAAGAGAGTAATAGAAAACAACATAACAATAGTAGGAGATTTCAATATCCCACTACACACACATACACACACACACACTCACATATACATTAAGTTCTGGGATACATGTGCAGAACGTGCAGGTTTGTTACATAGGTATACTCGTGCCATGGTGGTTTGCTGTGGCCATCAACCCCTCATCTACATTAGGTATTTCTCCTAATGCTATCCCTCGCCTAGACCCCCACCCCATGACAGGCCCCAGTGGGTGATGTTCCCCTCCCGGTGTCCATGTGTTCTCATTGTTCAACTCCCACTTATGAGTGAGAACATGCGGTGTTTGGTTTTCTGTTCCTGTGATAGTTTGCTGGGAATGATGGTTTCCAGCTTCATCCATGTCCCTGCAAAGGACATGAAGTCATCCTTTTTTATGGCTGCATAGTATTCTATGGTGTATATGTGCCACATTTTCTTTATCCAGTCTCTCATTGATGGGCATTTGGGTTGGTTCCAAGTCTTTGCTATTGTGAACAGTGCTGCAATAAACATACGTGTGCATGTGTCTTTATAGTAGAATAATTTAT
>NW_012100832.1:275009-294278 GCF_000951045.1 Mandrillus leucophaeus | reverse complement strand
ATAATTATCAAATTGCTCAAAACCAATGATAAAGAGAAAATGTCAAAAGTGGCCAGTGGGAGAGGCATTCTATGTATAGAGGTATAAAAATAAGAATAACATCAAATTTCTCATCGAAAACTACAGGTAAATGGAAATGAAGCAAGACTTTTATCGTATTTAAAAGAATAACAATTTTTCACCCTGAAATTCTACACTTGGAAAAATATCTTTCAGAAAGGAAGGCAAATAAAGATGTCTTCAGCCATACAAGATCTCAGAGATTTATCACCAGCAGAACCCACACTATGAGAAATATTGAAGAATGTCCTGTTGGCAGAAGGAAAAATGATACACAGACTGGGTGTGGTGGCTTATGCCTGTAAATCCCAGCACTTTGGGAGGCTAAGACAGGTAGATCATTTGAGGTCAGGAGTTCAAGACCAGCCTGTCCAACATGTTGAAACCCTGTCTCTACTAAAAATACAAAAATTAGCTGGGCATGGTGGCATACACGTGTAATCCCAGCTACTCCAGAGGCTGAGGCAGAAGAATTGCTTGAACCTTGAGGTGTAGGTTGCAGTGAGACAAGATGGCACCATTGCACTCCAGCCTGGGCAACAGGGAGATTCTCTCTCTCAATTTTAAAAAAAAAAAGGATGCCACAGGAAAATCTGGTATTTAAAGAAATGAAGGCCATAAAAATAGTAGTAATATAAGTAAATATATTGAAAAATTTACTTAGTATCCAAATCTTTTTTTTTTCTTTTTACCAGAAACAATATTATTTAACGATAAAAGAGTCAATTTACCAGGAAGATATGACAATTATAAGAGAGTAATAGAAAACAACATAACAATAGTAGGAGATTTCAATATCCCACTACACACACATACACACACACACACTCACATATACATTAAGTTCTGGGATACATGTGCAGAACGTGCAGGTTTGTTACATAGGTATACTCGTGCCATGGTGGTTTGCTGTGGCCATCAACCCCTCATCTACATTAGGTATTTCTCCTAATGCTATCCCTCGCCTAGACCCCCACCCCATGACAGGCCCCAGTGGGTGATGTTCCCCTCCCGGTGTCCATGTGTTCTCATTGTTCAACTCCCACTTATGAGTGAGAACATGCGGTGTTTGGTTTTCTGTTCCTGTGATAGTTTGCTGGGAATGATGGTTTCCAGCTTCATCCATGTCCCTGCAAAGGACATGAAGTCATCCTTTTTTATGGCTGCATAGTATTCTATGGTGTATATGTGCCACATTTTCTTTATCCAGTCTCTCATTGATGGGCATTTGGGTTGGTTCCAAGTCTTTGCTATTGTGAACAGTGCTGCAATAAACATACGTGTGCATGTGTCTTTATAGTAGAATAATTTATAATCCTTTGAGTATATACCTAGTAATGGTATTTCTGGGTCAAATGGTATTTCTGGTCAGATCCTTGAGGAATTGCCACAGTGTCTTCCACAATGGTTGAACACAACAGTTGAATGAGTGAGTTTACACTCCCAACAGTATGAAAGCATTCCTATTTCTCCACAGCCTCAAAACATCTGTTGTTTCCTGACTTTTTAATAATCATCATTATAACTGGTGTGAGATGGTATCTCATTGTGGTTTTGATTTGCACTTATCTAATGACCAGTGATGATGAGCTTTTTTTTTTCATGTGTCTGTTGGTTGCATAAATGTCTTCTTTTGAGAAGTGTCTGTTCATATCCTTTGCCCACTTTTTGTTTGCTTTTTCTTGAAAATTTGTTTAAGGTCCTTGTAGATTCTGGATATTAGACCTTTGTCAGACAGATAGATTGCAAAAATTTTCTCCCATTCTGTAGGTTGCCAGACAGACACTTTTCAAAAGAAGACATACAAGTGGCAAACAAGCATATGAAAAAATGCTCAACATCACTAATCATTAGAGAAATGCAAATCAAAACCACAATGAGATACCATCTCACACCAGTCAAAATGGCTACTATTAAAAAATCAAAACAAACAATTAACAACAAGAACAACAACAACAAAAAAAGCAGACGCTGGCAAAGTTGTAGGGAAAAGGGAACACTTTCCTGATGGGAATGTAAATTAGTTCAGCCACTGTGGAAAGCAGTTTGGTGATTTCTTGAATAACTTAAAACAGAACTACCATTCAACCCAACAATGCCATTACTGGGTATATACCCAGAGGAATATAAATCACTCTACCATAAAGATACGTGCATGGTTATGTTCATTGCAGCACTATTCACAACAGCAAAGATATGGAATCAACCTAAATGCCCATCAATAGCAGGAAATGTGGTATATATACACCATGGAATACTATACAACCATGAAAAAGACCAAGATAATGTCTTTTGCAGCAACATAGATGGAGCTAGAGGCTATTATCCTATCTTAACACAGGAACAGAAAACCAAATACTGTATGTTCTCACTTATACGTTGGAGCTAAATATTGAGTATACAAGGATACAAATAATAGAACAACAGATACTGTGGCCTACTGAAGAGTTGAGGGTGAGAGAAGGGTGAGTATAAAACAAACTGCCTATCAGGTACTATACTTATTACCTGGGTGATGAAATAATCTGTACACCAAACCCTCGTGACATGCAATTTACCTATATAATAAACCTGCACATATACCCCTGAAACTAAAAGTTAAACACACACACACACACACATACACACAGAATCATCAGTAACTCAAATATTACAGGTAAAAAGTTTCAGGTTGCCACACCTGTTAAAAAACTCCAGCAAGCTGAGCTTAAGGCAGAAAATAAGAAATCCATGAAAGGGTAGGGAAAGAACAAGCTATAATTATCAATCTATGTCGGGGGCAGGATTAGGAGCTACAGTAGCTATGTTTTCTGCTAATTATTTGCTTCTTTTGCTCTTCCTCTTTCAACTTTCTTACATGAATAATCATGACAGGAGCTATTCTTTTATGTATCAAGTAGAAGTGTGAACTACTTGATATCATGCTGCTATGATAAAGTTCTTAATGGAACTTCATGTGTTCCCTGTATTAGGAATATGAATTAATCACTGAAAGAAGAAGGGGATGCTGAGGGCAAAAGGGGTTCACCAGTTGACCTTTCCAGATCTACCTTCTATCCTTTTTAGCTTGCTATGTGCTTCAGAATGTTTGATGTCTTCTATGGATTATACCAAAAGGCTCATTGTTCCCTGGCTTCTAATTGGAATACAATAGCAGGGGATCGGAAGGTGGGTGGAAAATGGGCTTGAGAAATATTTCTTCCCATGGCTTCCTTGCCTTCATATAGCCTAAGTCCACAGTTCCTATCTTGTGCCCTTACTATATCACTACCCTCTCCAGGTTCTAGTTCCCTCCTCTTGGTCATTCAGGCTTAGTATTAGTATACAACTTCTCACTCTTGCCATATGTCACTATTCTTGGAATATTTCACTATTTCTTGCTGGTTTCCACAACTCCTGTATTCATCTTTATGAAGATGTATCCTGATAAATATGATCCTTATGTTTCTAAAAGAGTGTGAGAAGGACAGCAGAGCTCATATATTCTGCTTCATTGTACCCATGCTCTTCATTAACCATGTTAAGCACACATACAGGTACACATGCTAACACACGTGTAGCAACTAGCTCATAGTAAGTGATTCAGTAATACCTGTTAATTTATTGATCATTTGATGATGCAGAGAGATTCAGAAGTACCAAAAGATAAAGGACTTGGAGTAAGATCCGAAATAGACAGGTGATAATACACAGCATTATTAAAAAGTTAGATTTTACAAGGCTTATAAAATGTGTGGGTTTATTGGGGGATTTCTTAACCCTTAGGTGTCAAAGGACCAACCAGAAGGAAGCGTATCTCCTTCCGATTGCTGCATGAATTATTATCCTTCTCCTTCTATGAAAGAAACGTGGGATAAAGGATAGAGGGTGTGTCTATGGATAAGGCCCAAGAATAAGAATCTTACTATTTATTTATTAATTTTTATTTTACAATTGACATGACAATTATACATAGTTTGGGAATACAGTGTGATGTTTCAATGCATGGAAACATTGTATAGTAATCAAATCAGGGTAATTACCATATCCATCACTTTAAGTCTTACCATATTTTAGTTTCACAAAGAAGAGGGCTACCTAGCAAGACTTCTTTAATAATATAATTTTATTTTATCCAATATATCAAAATATTATTTTATTGTCACACCATCCATATAAAATTATTAATGACATGGTTTATATTCTATTTTCATATTGGTGTGAAAATTTGAGATCTAATGTGCATTTTTTTTCTTCTTTTCAACTTTTATTTTAAAGGCGGGGGTATACATGCAGGTTTGTTACAGAGGTATATTGCGTGATGCTGAGATTTGGAGTACAAATGAATCCATTACCCAGGTAGTGAGTAGGTAATAGGTAGTTTTTTTAACCCTTCCCCCTCCCTCCCATAATCTAGTAGTCCCCAGTGTCTATTGTTCCCACCTTTGTCTTCATATGTACCCAACGTTTAGTTCCTACTTATGAGTGAGAACATGAAGTATTTGGTTTTCTGTTTTTGTACTAGTTCACTTAGGATAATGGTTTCAAGCCACATCTATGTTTCTGTGAATGACATGATTTCATTCTATTTCATGACTGCATAGTATTCCAAGGTATATATGTACTTTTGTTTTCAGAGCAGGAGTGAAAGTTTATTAAAAAGCTTTAGAACAGTAAGGAAGGAAAAGGAAAGGAGAAAAAAGAAGGAAAGTATAACTTGGAAGGGGGCCGAGTGGGCGACTTGAGAAACCAAGTGTGCCAATGTACACTTTAAAAATCCAATCCACCTGGGTTGATTCCATGTCTTCCCAGCAAGTCTTTGAATTAGGAAGCCAAAAGGGTCTCTGAGCTCATTGTCAGTGTGAGATTCCAAGCCTGCATGGGAAATTCCTTGTGGTTAATTTCCTCAGAGCTCCCTTCACATCCTTGTTTCTCAGGCTGTAGATGAGGGGATTAAGCATGGGAGTCACCATTGCATAGAAAACGGACACCAATTTTTCCTGCTGTTCGGAAGACTTGGGTGTCATGTAAGTGATAATTGCTGATCCATAAAAAAGTATGACCACCATGAGGTGGGAGCCACAGGTAGAAAACGCCTTGAGACTCCCCACAGTTGACTTCATCTTGACCGCAGTTACTATGATATGGCCATAGGATACCAGAATCAGAAAAATGGGTATGAGGAGAATCACAACCCCCATAAGAAAAATGGCCATCTCCGATGTGTGGGTGTCTGTGGATGCCAAGATCAATAGTGCAGGGGCTTCACAAAAGAAATGAGCAATGTTGTTACTGCCTCGGTAGGGTAGCCTCAGTGTGAAGGTGGTGTCTACCACAGACACCAGAATGCCACTGGTCCATGATCCTGTTGCCAGCTGGACACACACTTTCCAGGTCATGATGCTAGGGTAATGCAGAGGATTGCAGATTGCCACATAGCGATCACAGGACATCACTGCCAGAAGGGCACACCGTGTACAACCAAAAATGAGGAAAAAGAGAAGTTGAGCTGTGCAACGTGTGAATGAAATGAACTTCTTCCTGGAAAGCAGGTGCACTAGTGTCTGAGGAACTATGTTGGTAGAGAAACAGAGGTCAGCCAGAGACAAGTTGCAGAGAAAAAAAAATACATGGGTGTGTGAAGTCGGGAGTCAACAGGAACAAGGGACATAAGAAGCAGATTTCCAAGCAGAGTGACCAGGTAGACACCCAAGAATAAGATCAATAGCAGCTGCTGGGTGTATGGCCCATCAGAGAGTCCCAGAAGAAGGAATTCTGTCACTTGTGTCTGATTTATCTGTCTCATAGTTTGTTGTCCTTTTCCGTAAGAAGTCACTATGTGCTAACCATAGACATGCAGACCTCTAAAATTATATAATTCAGAGGTGAAGGCTTAGGAATTGCCCCAATTGCTACTGAAAATTTCAAGAACCCCCTCCATAAGAGGATCATGTTTCTTTCATTGGAACATTTTCAATGTTGTAAAACAAACTTTAAAAGATGTTGCATTCATTGTTGGTGTCATCTGGCAAGACTAGGGTAGACTTTTAAAATTATTTTTCTTACTCCGAATAACAGACTTTTAACAGTACAATATTAAATACAGACTAAATTCATCTATAAAGTCATGCCATTTAATTTCTGTTTGTTCTTAACTAAAACCCCTGAGTCTTAAGTGCTCTTATCACATCTCCTCTTCCCCACTTATGATTATATAGATTTCTGTTGTATTTTACCTGAAAGGACAGACACGAGGGTATAAGAAATCAGAAAGAGCCAAAGTCCTGGTATGTTTTATTTAAGAAACTAACCTGTTTTGTAGGAGCTGGGAAACCAAAGGGTAACTCAGGTTACCTTTGGGAATCCTATCTGAAGCCTCAGCTTGAGTTCTGTTCAGTCTCAACTGTGAATGAACTTCCAATATAACAAACACACCATCAAAACAGAATTTTCATTTTAAGCCACCAGCGTGGCTAGTTTCATACTCGGCCCAAACAGCACTACTCCCCAGCTCTCTCTGCTAAAAATTATATGCATTATCTATCCACTACCCCCCAAAATTAAAAGTTCCTTTGAAAATAGTTTCCATGTCTTTTCACCTCTGTGCCTTTTATAAGACATAGCAAAGAACTTCATTCCATAAATGACCATTAATTCATTAAATAAATAGTAATTTGATCACATAGTTAAGCAGAGTTGTTTAGAAGGTTTGCCAATATCCCTAGAGAGATTTAAAATAATTTGGAAATAATAATACAATTTTGTGGAGCTGTTCCAAAAAAAAAGGGAAATAAATTTACTTTAAAGTATAAAGTTTAAGATCCTATGTATGGGTTGGGCTATCAATCCTTTAACTGTCTGGTGAAAGTATCTCAGAATAATGTTTTAAATGCATCACATAAAATGTATAGGATTACCAAGGAAACCAGTTATATCAAAATATAGTTATCGAAATAATTTTAGAAAACAGATTTGTAAACAGCAATATATGTGCTTCTTTATTAATACACTAAAGTTTTGAAATGTAGTGGTGGGTCTAACAACCATCTTCATTTCAAAATAATGATGAGCTTAAATATTTGGAGATCTCTTTAACAACTGCAATACAATATAAAAATTATTATAATTACTACTGCTGACAAAGTCATGGATACTTCCAATATTGGTGTGGGTTGGTTACTTGCATTCAAATTGGAAGGAAACATCAACTTTCAGTTAGGGGAAAATAAAAATAAAAAAGTAACATTTTACTCCAAGTTGAAGAACTCCCTTGGGTTACAGGAATCCCCAGGAGTTTTCTTTAAAAAAAAAAAAAAAAGACATAATTACACCCTACATAATCTCGTAACAGAGTCTCAGCATCTGGGTTGGTCTGTGAGTCAAAGAAATGAAAGATTTCAATTCATAATTGGTCTTCAGACTAAAGTTGGAATTTGGCATTGGGAGGAAGGTCCCTTTGTACTTCCACTTAACTGTTTGGTGCTTTAGGTTTTTAGCATTGCTCCTTGCTCACTTTGTAGGCAGAAGGCCTTAAGCAAACAGTTTAGTCCAACATGCATCACCTATATGATAAAATCCAATTTATAACCCTTCCACCTTTACCTACTACTGGTTAGCCATGGACTCTACACTACTTTCCTCACTTCTTGGGATTTCTCCTACAACATCTTTTCTCCAGACAGGAATTTAGTTGTCCTGGGCCAAAGTTACCACTAACAACCAATCTGGGAAATGTGTGGCCTAATGTCGCTTCTCTTCTCCACTTTTATTTTAACACCAGAGGAAGAATCCTGAAAACAATTTCACCTTACTGTTTTACTTTACAATGTACTGATTAGTTAATTATTTAAAAGATTCTTTTTTTAACTCAAAATATACATTTTCTTTATTCTTTATGTTATTCTCCTCTTTTACACATCTAGGAAAATCTGTCAAAACAAAAACAGTCTCATATCTAATCATATAAACGTAATGGTTACACAATATTACTGTTATATCAGGTAGATGGAAGTGTGGATGTTGATTCAATTGTAAAATAAAAACCAGTACCACCAAACTCTAAAATCTTTGAAAGGATAAAAGCCTCTTACCTAATCCCTAAGAGGAACTCAATATTCCTTCTCAGTTTTGAAGATAAGTCACTTAATTTTAACATTTTGTTTGTTTAATTGTATTTTAAATATACACCAAATATACATTTTTCAGAACAAAAGAAAAAAATTGATAAATTGGACATCATCAAAATGAAAAATGTTTGTGTTTCAAAAGACATCATTAAGGGTAGTGAAAAGACAACCCACAGAGTGGTAGAAAAATTTTGCAAATTATATATCTGATAAGGGACTTATATTTAGAATATATACGAAACATAACTTGGTAATAAAAAGGCCAATAATATAATTAATAACTGGGCAAAGAATCTAAATAGACATTGTTTCCAGAGGAGGTATGCAAATAGCCAGTAGGCACATGAAAATATGCTGAATGTCATTAGCCATAAAGGAAATGCAAACCAAAACCACAATAGCATACAACTTTTCACCTACTAGGATCGCTAGCAGGTTACCATATGAATCAGCCATCCCACCAGTAGGTATATACCCAAGAGAACTGAAAGCATATGTTGCACACAAAAACTTATACATTAATGTTTATGGCAACATTATTCATATAGTCAGAAAGTACAGTGATCCAAAGACAAAAAGTGAAATGTCTTTGAATGTATAAAGAAAAGGTGATATATCAGCTGGGCGCGGTGGCTCATGCCTGTAATCCCAGTACATTGACAGACTGAGGCAGGTGGATCACTTAAGGTCAGGAGTTCGAGGCCAGCCTGGTCAATATGGTGAAACCCTGTCTCTACTAAAAATACAAAAATTAGCTGGGCATCATGGCGCATGCCTATAGTCCCAACTAGTTGGGAGGCTGAGACGGGAGAATCATTTGAACAGGGTAGGCAGAGGTTGTAGTAAGCTGAGATCACACCACTGCACTTCAGCCTATATGACAGAGAGAGACCCCATCTCAAAAGAATAAAGGTGATATATCCATATAAAGGATTGAACATGGTACAACATGAATAAACCTTAAAAATGTTATGGTAAGTGAAAAAAGTAGTCACAAAGGATGACATATTGCATGATTCCATTTATATTAAATGTCAAGAACAGGCAAATCTACAGAGAAAGAAAGTAGATTGGTTGTTGCCTAGGGCTAGGGGTATAGGAGGACTGGATGATGGTGACTAAGGAATGCATGATTTCTTTTTGGAGTGATGAAAAAGTTCTAAAATTGACTGTGGTGATGGTTGCACAACTTTGTGAATATTCTAAAAGCCATTGAATTATACACTTTAAATGGTAAGTTGTGTGGTATGTCCAACATGCATCACCCAAATGTATGGTAATAGTAAATCTCTTTCCAAACACCCTCGAGCCTGCTACCCTTTCCATTAGTAACCATAGATCACAAGTTGTATACATCTTTCCAGATGTCTATTAATTCAAATATGCATGTGTGTATGTACACGAGTATGTACACTTTTGTAATTAACATATGATTTAGTGACTTAATTTTCCCAACAATCGCTATTATCTTGGAGATACTTCTTGACTGATATATATAGCTATACCTATGTCTTGCTTTATATTCCACATTATAGTTAATTGATTATAGTTGATTGCATTATATTCCACGCTATAGTTAAACCAAAACTTAGTTAACTATTCTCTTATTGATGAACAATAATATTGGGGCCAATTTATGCTACCACAAACAATTATGTTATGAACATTCCTACACATATATTATTTTTCACTGCTACCAATATATCTGTAAGGTAAACAACCAACATTCAAATTGCCAGATACGAGCTTTATCCAAGACAGAAGACATAAGGGTAGGCATATCTTTACTTTTGATAGATGCTGCCAATATCTAAAAACTGTAGTGCCTAGCAGTTATAGAAGTGCCTATCTTTATTTCAAGGGAAATCAACTCATTCAATAACTGATAAATAAAACATAATTATGAACAATTACATTTCTGCTTGATGATTACTTATGACCCCACACTGAATATAGATGAATTCCGCCCTCCCTTATCTATCTGCAGGCAATCTTTCCAGTCTTATCCCATACCAACTAACTTGCAAACACTGCATTTTTACACGCCACAGTTTTTTGCTCAGCATGGTCCCTCTACTCAGAGACATGCCCACTAAATCAAGGTATCATTACTTTCCTTGGGCACTCATCATACTTTGAATATTCAATCAATCTTATTTTTTGAGTACATACTGTATACCAAGCATATGCTAAAGACTGGGGATACAGACTGAAAACCCAGTTCCTAACACTAAAGAATTCCGGTGGGGGGGGAGGGGGCAAATTGTTTCATCCCCAGTGCCTAGAGTGGTTCTTGGAATATCACAGACAATATTGGTTTAAGTAATCTATATAATCTATCACATCAATTTAATAAAGAATTGCTTCTAAAGAGAAAAATAATGTATTATCAAAACAGCTGCTATAAAAATAAATTTTAAGAATATAAGTAACTTAAACATTGCTACCTTTTTGAATTTCCATCCATCTGATGGCAGGTACTACCTGGTTAGTTCTTAGAGGCTCCAGGATTTAGTTCAGCTCAGGATCTTTAGACTCAGTCCTCTTTCTGCCACAATTTTCACTCTTAGAGTAGAATTTTATTTGTTTAGAAATTGATTACAACTGTATCAATAATGTGTCTAAATCTCAAGGAAAATTAAATGATAGACAAATAATCTTTCTCAGTTTTGACAAAAGAAGATATTGAGCATAAAACTAAGCATCTTTCACAAAATTTAAAGTGACGACTACAGTCAGTGGTTAATTTAATGAAAGTGAAGCTACAGGATATCGCTATGATTTCTATCCCTTCTTCATCTGGCTTCTAACCATAACCAGATGAATTTTTTAAGATTCTGCCTAGGAACAATATACTCCAGAAACAATTCCACAAACTTTCCCTATTCCTACCCCCAATACACATGGACATAAACACACCAATACACACACTCATAAACAACTAGTCTATCTTAGATGCACAAGTATACCTATAGCATCTTGTACTTACCTCCTTCACAGCTCTTAACAAATTATATTAAAATTATTTGCCTTTTTCTGTGACTGTAAGATAGTCAAGGGCAGCGATCACATCTGAATCAGCTTTATTCACAGAAAATAAGAGCAGTCATGGTATAAGTATCCAACACATGTTTCTTGAACTGATTTGACCTAAGTCAAAGTAGCAAGAGAGACAGAGAGGGGAATGTAAGGAAGAGATGAGTGTGATTTATGACTTGCCAGATGCTAGGAGTTTTCACTGACCCTGGGATTATGCACTAGAAGGCAGTACCTCAATCTCTTCTGATTTTTCTTTAAAAATGTTATTCTCCCATGTAAATGTAGAGGACAAAATGTTCTTCCAGGTGACATTGAATCCCAGGTTCAAGAAACTCCTATAAGAAGATCATGTTCACGTCAACCTTTCTGTCATTTCATTTTACCTTTTTTCTAGATTTAACATAAATGTGTGAGTTCATTTCTATAAAAATAAAATATGCCACTGGATATGGAAAAGGAAGACAGGGTCACAGAAAAATGCATTATCTAACCTGATGTGAATTTTAGGAAGAGGAGACTGAGTGAACCCCTAAGGAACCAAGAGAAAACTACTAAATTTCTCTTCTGATTCCAAGATCCTTCATACTTAAATCCTCTATTCCTCATCATTCATACCTATTTACTTTCTTCCAAATCAAGTTCAACAAGGCATGAGCACACTACCCAAAGGAACAATACTGACTCCATGAAAGTTCTGCTTTTATCTGCACGAGGTGAGCGTTAGGATTCTTCTTCTCGGGTAATTTCACATTGTAATTGTGGTTTGATAAGGTAGATCCACTATGTTAAATCTTGTTAAATCTATTACAGTAGATTTCGCTCTATGAATCAGATTATTTGGATTAAACTAGTTGAATTTTAAAAACCAAATCTATGACAATGTTAAAACCAATTCACTCCCAATATATCTCCGGTTATCCCTTCTTTGTTCATCTCATGCCTTATCTTCTCCTCCTTCTAATAGTCTTACCAATATTTTGTCATATGATGGAGAAAAAAAGATCAGATTGGCATATGAAAGCCAATAAAGACACTCCACTAGTGATGGGAAAGTGCTTCAGGTGCACTGGTGGCAGCATGGGCATAGCACAGACAACAGGGATTTTTTTCATAAAGGCAAAGGGCTCAGTGGAATCTCCAAAGTTAAGAACAAGGCAGGAAGAATCCCCACATCTCCCATGTCCTTCTGCTCCATCCAAAGGTTTTAACATGGACTTCATGGTATATTGTGCAACAATAGTTTAATCTAAATGAGATGAACAGCAGGGATACTAGAAGCAGTCTCTGGAGCAAGTGAAGTGCTCAGGAGAATTCTGAATCATTAGGGGGAATCTTGAGCTGTACTTCCTCTCAGAAGGTTCCCAGATGGTTAGAAGGAAGGCAGAAAATAACACGCAGTTAGCAGTCACATCTCTGTTAACAGGTCCCATCATGAATTCTTACATGTTTTCTCTTTGGGGAAGCATTGTATTGTTGCAAGTAAGTATTTGGTTTCTGGAGGAAAAAATACTAGGTTGCAACTTAAGTCTACTTCATACGCCTATAATTTTGAGAAAGTTCATCATTTGTAGAGTATGAATGTGACGTGACTTAGATAATGATAATTAGATGAATGTGATTAACATAATGTATTCATGTAATAAGAGCTCAATAAATACTATCTCTAACTATTATAACCAGGGCTAGGGGATGGAGATTATAAATAGGTATCTGAGTTTTGGCAGATATCATATTTTGACATTGTTCAGGAAATCTATTGTACATAAATGAATCCTAAACTGCCCAGAAAGATGAGAGGCTGAAAAACCTTCAAGTACTCTGATTAGCTTTTTAAAATTCCTCCAAAGAGTACTTGAAGCTGGGTTGGGCATGAGTGGAGGCAGTGGAGATCAGGGTCTGAAAAGAAGAGAGCCTCTGGCAGAAACCCCACTCTTTCAGTTGCAGCTCCTGAGTGACTAACCTAAGACAAAACGCCAACTGAACATGGACCAGCTCCCACAAAACATGACTGAATAGAATATTCTATCAGGTAAAGTTTGTCGATTGGATGGTTAAAAATCTTCATATCTTTACTGATTTTTCTGTCCATTCATTTTTAAAGTTACTAAGGAAAGTTCATCAAAATACATGTGTAAATTTTATATTTGGTAAACTTTTGTTATTTTATAATTTTGTATTTTAAAATAATTTTAAATTTTCAGAGAAGTTAAAATAGTACAAAGACTCTCATACCTCCCTTACTGAGATTCTCCCATTATTATTTTGTCACATTTTCTTTATCATTTGTCTGTATTTACATACATATTATTTTAAGAACATGACAGTAAGAGATTGGTGTGATGCCCAGAATATAATGAACTACTAAAAATGAATAATAAAAGTTGGAAATTTCCAGTTTTTTAAAATGGGCAGAAGACTTGAACAAGCACTTTCAATACAGGAAATAAAAATAACTAATAAGAACATGAAAAGGTACACAACATAATTAGCCCCCAGGGCACATAAACTAAAACCATAATGAAATTCCACTAATCCTAATCAAAAATGATAAAATGACTGAGGATGTGGAGCAATTTACATTGCTTATGGGAGCATAAATTCATAGAGTCAATTTTAAAATTCCATTTGGAAGTATCTGAATACAGAGCTAAACATGCCTTCTCTATGACTCAGTAATTCCACTCCTGAACATATACCTAATAGAGATGAATGTTTATATTCACCAACAATGTATACAAAGATGTTTATAACAGCTGTATTCATAATATCTTACACTGGAAACTATAAATTTATATGGGCAATAGAAAAGATAAATTTTGGTACAGTCATGCAGTGGAATACTATCAAATAGTTTAAATAAATGAACTACTGCAACAAATAACCATATAGATGAATCTCACACAGTGATGTTTTAGTAAAGAAGCCAGGCACACAAAGAAGTATACACTGTATGACTCCAGTTATTTGAAGCTCAAGAACAGGCAAAACTAACTTATATTTTTAGAATTCCAAATAATGGTTACCTTTGAGGGAGTGATGACTTAGAGTTAACTGGGAGTCTTTTGTTGTGCTGTGAGTGTTCTACATTCTGATTTATGTAATAGTTACATACATTACATATGTTAACAGTTCTTGAGCTATACTTAAGACTGGTGCATATTATTTTATATAAGTAATACCTCATTAAAAAACAGAGTAAAGAGAAAAACGGAGTTAAACATTTAATTCAAGTTGCTGGGGGTTGGGGTTGGGGAAAATATAGCAGAGTAAATTCAAAGGCACAATCAGGGAAATAATAAATATAAAAGGATAAATAAACCAAATAGATAACAAAATAAAAATAAGATTAACAACATCTCAAACTTGTTCTTTGTGAAGATTACTAAGTCAAAAGTCTGTCAAATCACTTTTAAAAGTGAAAATAGTGAAGTAGGGGACTCCAATGGGTTATCATTCCTCCAAAGAAATGCCAAAAAAGGAAAAGGCCATTAAAAATACTATCAGAGGCCGGGCGCGGTGGCTCAAGCCTGTAATCCCAGCACTTTGGGAGGCCGAGACGGGCGGATCACGAAGTCAGGAGATCGAGACCATCCTGGCTAACCCGGTGAAACCCCGTATCTACTAAAAAAAAAAAAATACAAAAAACCAGCCGGGCGAGGTGGCGGGCGCCTGTAGTCCCAGCTACTCGGGAGGCTGAGGCAGGAGAATGGCGTAAACCCGGGAGGCGGAGCTTGCAGTGAGCTGAGATCCGGCCACTGCACTCCAGCCCGGGAGATAGAGCAAGACTCCGCCTCAAAAAAAAAAAAAAAAAAAAAAAAAATACTATCAGAATAAACATCTGAATTCTGGAAAACAGTCAAATGTTTATAGCAATCAACTTAGTATTTAATTAAGAAAAAGACAGCTGAAACCAAGTAGGAGAGCTTTGTGTTATAAGAAACACACAAAATAATAACAATGTTAGGGACCAAACTTATTGGCAGATCACCTGAGGTCAGGGATTCAAGACCAGCCTGGGTAACATGGTGAACCCCATCTCTACTAAAAATACAAAAATTAGCTGCTCATGGTGGCATTCACCCGTAATCCCAGCTACTTGGGAGGCTGAGGCAGGAGAATCACTTGAACCCAGGAGGCAGAGGTTGCAATGAGCTGAGATTGCACCACTGCACTCCAGCCTGGGTGACAGAGTGAGATTCTGTCTCAAAAAAATAAATAAATAAATAAAAATAAAAATAAAATGCATAATAAAAGTGAAATGAAGATTTTGTTAATTTCTCAAGTAAGACAAATCAAACTTGCCTTTCTTGCAGACTATGTGGAATAACGTTTTTCTCTTATAATACATTATTTTAGGATAAAAACAAAAGCCACCATTTTTAGTTGAAATAATTTTTAAAAGGAGAAAACACACAAAAAAATAGAGTATTTAAAAATAACTACAGAGAAGATTTCATTAAGTGAAAGCCTATTACAAACAACTATATGGCAATAAATTTTAAAATACAGGAAGTAAGTAAATTCACAGAAAGATATAAAATGCAAAATAATGTACAAAATAATTGATACAACTGAATGATAACTTGAAATGACAAATATCACTGAAAATAAAACTGCAAAGACCTCCCCTAATATAGTCCAGGTCTGAGTAGTTTTATAATTGAGTTCTACCAGACTTTCATGAAACAGTTCATTACTTTCTTTATGTTATTTTCCCTAAAAAGTAGGAAAAAGGAGTTAATTCTTCCT
The DNA here is from genome assembly GCF_000951045.1 of Mandrillus leucophaeus. Lineage (NCBI taxonomy): Eukaryota > Metazoa > Chordata > Mammalia > Primates > Cercopithecidae > Mandrillus > Mandrillus leucophaeus. Next base: position 278,325 of record NW_012100832.1, on the reverse strand, counting down.
GTCTTATTTGACAAGGCACATGTAATCTTGAGTAGTACAAAACTACATAATAGTGTCAATAAGTAAAGTAAAATATAGATTCATTTTACTTATGAATAAGTACAAAAACCTTAACTAAAATTAGAGCTAATTGAATCTACACTTTTTAAAAAAAATAAAACACTATGATAAAATATGGTTTATGTCTCGGATTCAAATATATCTCAATATCAGAAACCCTACAAAGAAATTCATGAATTATACTGAAGGGTGAAAGTCAGATAATAATCTAAGTGATGTAGGAAAGACATTTGCTAAAACATAAACACTCATTTATTATTATTATTATTTTGAGACGGAGTCTTGCTCTGTCACCCAGGCTGGAGTGCAGTGGCTTGATCCTGGCTCATTGCAAGCTCCGCCTCCCTGGTTCATGCCATTCTCCTGCCTCAGCCTCCCGAGTAGCTGGGACTACAGGCGCCTGTCACCACACCCGGCTAATTTTTTGTATTTTTTTTAGTAGAGATGGGGTTTCGCTGTGTTAGCCAGGATGGTATCAATCTCCTGCCCTCGTGATCCAACCACCTTGGCCTCCCAAAGTGCTGGGATTACAGGCGTGAGCCACCACGCCCGGCCTCATTTATTTTTATTCTTTGTAAATTAAGAATATAACAAAAATAGCTTATCTGGGTTGGCTATACATGAAAACCTCATAACACGTCATATTTAATAAAAAAAATTATAGGTGTGGTCTCTAAGATTAGGAGTAACAATTATACTGCTATCACCATTACTCTTTAGTATAGTACTGACATCATTAAAAACATCATGAAAAAAGAAAAAGATTTAAGAAGTGTAAGAAGAGAATAAACTGTATTACATACAATCATATGATTATCGAACTAGAAGAAAGAAAAACAAAAAACATACATGAGAAAATGTTAGAAGTAATAAGAAAGATTTGTAAGTTTCCTAGATAGGAGCTCAATTTAAAAAAAATAGCAAATTTCTCTACTAGCAATGACCAGTTAGAAAATATAATGTTTAAAATAGGGTACAATTCACAACAGCAACAAAAAATACAAAGTATGTAGAAATCATTTAAGAATACACAAAACCTGCAGTGTTTGGTTTTCTGTTCTTGTGTTAGTTTGCTGAGAATGATGGGTTCCAGCTTCATCCACGTCCCTGCGATCAATGAGAACACATGGACACAGGGAGGGGAACATCACACACCAGGGTCTGTTGGGGTTGGGGGCCTAGGGGAGGGATAGCATTAGAAGAAATACCTAATGTAGGTGACAGGATGATGGGTACAGCAAACCACCATGGCACATGTATACCTATGTAACAAAACTGCACGTTCTACACATGTACCCCAGAACATATACATACATATATATATATATATAAAATATTAGATAAATACCCCCCAAAATATACAAAACCTCCTTGGGAAAAAATAGTTGTAGTAAAGAACATAGAAGGTAATTTGAGTAATAAAGAGATATTTCCTCTCTCGGATCAGATGATGTAATATTGTGCATATATTATTTCTCCCCAAATTGACCTATTAACTTAGTGCAATATCAATTACAATTCCAGTTGGATTTTTTTAGTAGCTCAATATATTTACTTTCAATTTTATGTGGAGAAATAACAATCCACAATTAGTTACTAACAATATTAAGAAGAGTGGTGTAGGATTTTCTACCAGATACTGAAGATAAGTCATTGAGCCAAAAAATAAAAGCCAGGTGGCACTGTTGCAAAAAATAAAAGACTAATAAACAAATAGAAGAGAATGAAGACCTCACAGATAGACCCATGTGGAAATCGAATATACAATGAAGTTAAGTCCAAAAATCATCAGAGAAGGGAAAATAGTTTACTAAGTAATGTTAGTAAAGTGGGTTTACTACATAGATAAAAATAAAGCTGGACTCCTACCTAACATGATAGAAGGTAAACTCTAAATGAATTAAATATCTAAAAGTTACAGGAGAACAATGGCACAATTGAATAAAACATAGAACATCTCTCTGACCTAGAGTGAGGAGCTTCTAAAGCACAAACCATAATAAAAATTTTGATAAATTTGGTTTCATAAAAATCTGGTATTTGTCTTCAATGAAGGACATCATAGACAAAACTAAAAGATGAGAGAATCGATGAGATATTTGCACTGTTTAAAACCAAAAAGAAATAAAAATCTAATATCAGGAATTCACAATAAACTTCTAAAAACCAACAAAAGAGGAAGAAATCTCCAAAAGAAAAAAAGAGCAGAGGTAATAAAAAGGGTATTTATTAAAAAGTAACTTCATTGAGCTACAAGAATATAAAGCAATACTCAAATTCATTAGTAATCAAAGGTATGCAAATGAGAGCAACAAAGACATATCTAATAGGCATGCAGATATTCAGAAGTCAAATACTGTAAAGTGTTGATAAAAAAGTAGAATATAACACTCATTTACAGTTGGGAAAGATGTAGAGAAGTGCAGCCCCCCGGGAAGGAATCTGGCAATTACTTGGTCACCTTATACTTGCTTATTCTGTTATAGTCACTATTGTTAAAGATAGAACCCAAAACATTGGTTGCAGATATATGTGTACACTCCTGAAATGTTTAGTGTTCTGTTGTTTGTGTTGCGGAGGTGTTGTGTAATTTGGATATTACTTTACTCACCGGGAGAGAAGATGAATGAAAGTGTGACAGATGTATACCAAAGAAGATCCCACAGCAGTTAGAAAGAGATTACATACACACATGGAACTTGAATGATCTTTTTAAAGACAGAGGTAGGTGGAAAAGTGAGAAACAAAGAGGCATATAGCAAAATATCATTTATGTAAATTAAGAATACAGGCACAAAAATGTCATTTTTCAAAAACAAAATAAAAGTATTGCATACCTTAGAATGGTTACAGGGTGAGCGGGAATCAAGTTTGGGTATAAATTAAGCAAAAAAACCCAGTAAATAAATAAATAACAAGAGAGGGGCTTTGAAATGACTTTGAATGCACAGCAATGTGTCATATACTGAGGAATATTATTCACTCATTCCTCTGCATCTGATAATCAAACAAATAACAACAACAACAACAAAGAAGATAATTAAGATTGCATGGTATTTGTATGGAAATACAAAGTCAGAAAAGGAACAGACTACAGGAAACAAAAACAGACTGAATCCAGCAGAAGTTTAGTATCTTGTATAAAACACATTTAAGATCACTGGGACATACAAGAACAGAAAACCAAACACCGCATGTTCTCACTCATAGGTGGGAACTGAACAATGAGATCACTTGGACTCGGGAAGGGGAACAT
>NW_012100832.1:273059-274753 GCF_000951045.1 Mandrillus leucophaeus | reverse complement strand
CTCACTCATAGGTGGGAACTGAACAATGAGATCACTTGGACATGGGAAGGGGAACATCACACACCGGGGCCTATTGTGTGGAGCGGGGAGCAGGGAGGGATGGCATTGGAGTTATACCTGATGTAAATGATGAGTTGATGGGTGCTGACGAGTTGATGGGTGCAGCACACCAACATGACCCATGTATACATATGTAACACACCTGCATGTTGTACACATGTACCCTAGAACTTAATGTATAATAAAAATATATATATATAGTGGGTGATTTCAATCTATTTCATCTTTGCTAAAACGATGAGAAAGAAACAGTAACTACTTGTTTTACATTTCTCTGATTGTAAGTGAGGATGAACATTCTTTATATAGGTAGCTTTTTGGATATTTGAATTTCTTTTATGAATTGCTTATTAAAATTTCTTTCTCCATCCTTTCCATTGAGAAGTCTTCATATTGTTGAGTTTTAAAAGCTCTGTGATGTTGTAGTTTTTTTATTTGTTACTTATATTTTACATATATGTGTTCTTTAACCATTCATTTAAAAATAGTTGTATAATAAAATATACCAATCTTAAGTTAATGTTTATGGTTTTCATGATGTCCTTAGAAGGTCCTTTCCCATTCAAAGATTACAGAAAATAATTTAATCTTTACATCCATATTATGAAGTTGTGGTTTTATGTTCATTTTACAAATGGTTTTCATGATGTCCTTAGAAGGTCCTTTCGCACTGAAAGATAACAGCAAATATTCACCTATTATTTCTCCTAGCAATATTAGGGGGTATTTTTATTTTGTTTTGTTTTACATTGAGATATTTAATCCATCTAGATTTTGGAGAAGAACTGATGTCGGAATACTTTCTTTTTCAACAGAGAACCAGATATTCTAACACTATTTTAAATAATACACCTTTCTATTGATTTCGATGATATCTTTGTCATTTTTTCCCCTATATACTTGAGTTTGAGTCATTTCTCTATTTTATTCCATTGAGGCATTGATATCTGCACTAGTACAATGCATATAAATTATCCTAATTTAATAGTAAATCATAATATCGGATAGGTTAAATCTCCACACCCTCCCCATGACCACAGTTCTTTTTCATATTTTTCAGATTTTTTTCTCTGAATATTTTTACATGTATTCATCTGGGTAAACTTTAAAATTATTTTGTTAAGTTTCCCATCGGAGATTGTTTACTGGCTTTGATTATAACTGCAGTTATTTTTTAGATAATTACTGGGGACTATTTCTCAAAATATGATTCATGGAATACTCATATCAAAATCACCAAATAGACTTGTTAAAAGATAAATTTAATTGTTCAACCACAAACCTACTAAGAATCTCTAGAGTTCAGAAATTTGTACTTTTAACAACCTCTCACAAAGAGAATTATTAGGGATGTTAATATATGAGAATCAATAATTAACAATAGATATCTTTATAATATTTAAATCTTATTTAAATTTTAAATCTTACATCTAGAAATTAGATTTATTTCTCCATTTATGCATGTTGACTTTTCCTGTATTCTTTCTGAACAGATTCACATTTAATTCATACCTACATATTTTGGCAAAAAATATATATCTATATCTAGATTTTTTTGAGATGGAGTCTCACTCTATCACCCAGGCTGGAGTGCAGTGGTATGCTCTCAGCTCCCTGTAACCTCTGCCTCCCAG
>NW_012100832.1:262630-268769 GCF_000951045.1 Mandrillus leucophaeus | reverse complement strand
TTGATGGGTGCAGCACAGCAACAGGGCACAAGTATACATATGTAACAAACCTGCACGTTATGCACATGTACCCTAGAACTTAAAGTATAATAATAAAAAATAATTAAAAAAAAATAAGTTGACAACTAATGAGCAAAACTGGAACCTCTGCAGTCTTTAATATGCATGTCTTAGGTTACTACTAACTCTAAATATATTCAATGTTTTTACTGAATATGTGTAATTTTAGACAGATTACTCTTTGCTCATTTTCTGTTGAATTTTAATCGTTCTTTATATATGAAAGACAATATATTCTCCATTATATGTGTTTAAAATATGTTTTCATTATTTGAAATTTGATTTTGTTTGTAATATTTTTGATGAACACATTTTTATTTGAATAAAGCAATATATAACAATTGAAAAAAAAAGTAATGTGCTTTATGTCACATACAAAAATGATAACATGTGTGAGATAGATATGTTAACTAGCTTGATTTAATTATTCCATAATGTATATATATCAAAATATCACATTGTACCCCATAAATATATACAATTATTGTTTGTCAATTAAAAATAAAATTTAAAAAATAAATTTACTTTCTGCCAGAAAAAAAAAAATCACTGGGACATTTTTCCATAACTGGTACTAAGAGAGCATTTTAGGAAAACATCTAAGGTGGATTCCTATCTTACTTATTACATCAAAATAAATTTTCGATGTATAAAGAGGTAAATGAAGCCATATATGTAAGTAAGCTAGGAAAATCTCAGAAGAAAAAAATGGGCGGTTTTTAAACAGCCTAACTTTTAAAAACAGAAGCCTTTCAAATATTAACCAAAAAAAATCAGAAGGGTAAAGACTTCTTGATTTACTTAAATTATAAAATACACATGTGATGCAAAAATACATGCAGAAAGTCAACTGGAAAAATACTAAACAACTTACTTCCAAGGCAAAATCAAAGGGCTATTTTTTTCATGTTATTCAAGGGTTTTTAAAAGCAGTAAAAGAAAGTTGAACAGCCTAATTTTTAAAAAAACGAACAAAGGAAATAACAAGTCACTTCACAGAAAACAGAAATGAAAATGACCAACAAACATAGAATATTATATGCATCCTCAAGTATAAAGTATCACATAAAAATTTAACAATGAGATGCCATTTTTACATAACAAATTAGTGAAATTAAAGAGTTTGAAGATATCAAATGTTAGTAAAGATATAACTAAATAGAAAATGTCTTTGATGGGAGTGTAAATTAATGCAACATTTTAATAGGGAAGTTGGCAATATCTACTGATATTTAAACGAAATAAATCTTTAGACCCAGAAATTAAGCCTCAAGAAACTTTTCCTTCATGTGTATCTGACCATGGCACAAGCATGCATATTTAAAGACTTTCACTGTGGCACTGTTTTAATGTCTAAAGATTAAAAATAACCTTTATTAGTCCATTTACATTGCTATAAAGGAATACCTGAGGGTGGGTACTTTACAAAGAAAATAAATTTGTTTTGGCTCATGGTTCTGCAGGCGGTATAGGAAGCAGGGCACCAGCATCTATCTGCTACTGGTAAGGGCCTCAGAAAGCTTCCACTCCAGGCAGAAGAGGGAGAAAGCATGTCATAAAGTGAAATGAGGAGCAAGAGAGAGTGGGGAGGCAACGTCAACTCAGAGTGAGAACTCACTCATTATGGGTAGGAGGACACCAACCTATTCATGAGTAATCAGCCTCCATGACTCAAACATCTCCCATTAGGCCCCATCTCCAATATTGGGGATAACATTTCAACATATGATATGGAGGGGACAAAACAGCTAAACCACATCATAACACAAGTGTCCATTAATATGGATTAATAGACACTTGGGTAATATTATGGAATATAGTTCAATTATTTTAATGAGTTAGGTTTATATATGCTATGAAACCAAAAATAAGCTGCAAATAATGTAGGAGCCAAGCTACAAAACCAATAAAACAATAAGATTCAAATTAATAACATCTACTTAATATGATGAGTGATGTTTTGCTGAAACTAAATTGCCATTTGAAATATGATTGAGAGATCAACTTCAGACCATTGTTTTGAACCTCACATGGCTATACTACCATCTAACTCAAGTCTTCCACCATTTTCCTCTTACATCTTTTGCCCTTTAGAGCAGTGGTCCCCAACCTTTTTGGCACCAGGGACTGGTTTTGTGAAAAGCAATTTTTCCACAATGACCTGGTGGGGATGGTTTCAGGATGACTCAAGCGCATTTTATTTGCTGTGTACTTTATATTATTATTACATTGTAAAATATAATTAAATAATTATACAACTCACCATAATATAGAATCAGTGGGAGCCCTGAGGTTGTTTTCCTGCAACTAGACAATCCCATCTGGGGGTGATGGGAGACAGTGACAGAGCATTAGGCATTAGATTCTCATAAGGAGCATGCAACCTAGATCCCTCACATGTGCAGCTCACAATAGGGTTCGCACTTCTATGAGAATCTAATGTTGCCACTCATCTGACAAGAGCCCGAGCTCAGGTGGTTATGCGAGAGATGGGGAGTAGCTGTGAATACAGATGAAGCTTTGCTTGCTTAACTCCTGCTGTGCAGCCCAGTTCCTAACAGGCCAGGAATTGGAACCAGTCCATGGCCCATGGATTGGGGACCCTCTGCTTTAGAGGATATGGATGTACTATTTAGATATAAAATTTGCCTTTGTTTTGAATGTTATTAGCTAGAGAGAATTATAGGAATAATTCCATTTTGATGGGGCCAAAACAAGTTCTTGATTTAATGGTTTAACAAACTGAAGTCTCATTCTACAAAACTGTCCTTTAATGTGAATTATCCCCTCAAAAAAAAAAGCTCTAACTTTATGTCCAGTAAAAGCATGCAACTGTATTACAACAACACATTTAAAGCCTTCATTGTCATGTTGATATTAGGACAGTGCTAACCAAATTATACTCCACTATGTAAGGTGGTCACATAGCACTCAAATAATCATGAACTAAAATGAAAGCACAAGGCCTGAAATCAAGTTGTATTATTCAATTAGAAAGTCAGCATCCAGGTGATCCAATACCTGCTCATTTTCATTTTTATTTAATTACCATGTAAACAAAGACACAAGTTTGAAAACTTATGAACCCCTGAGAATATATCTATTGATGCCATTTTTAATGACAATGGTGTAAGGTTTGGAAGAAGGGTAAGTATGATTTAGAAACTTTAGTCTATGGTTTTGAACATAAGGCAAAGTGCCCCAGGGTGTCTCAGAGGATAGAAAAAAGTAATAAAGTTGAGGGTTTTAAAAGCTCCAGGGAATTCCCTGTTGCCATAATTCTCAGGACCTCACTTTTAATTATTTTCTCAAAGGAAAATACATTATTCAGAAGTGGAACCTAGGTAAATTAGAATTTGTACCTTGAGTAAAGTAAAAAGGCTTGGAATGAAGTCAGACTCCTAGGATCACTCTAGTACAGGCCTTGGGAGGAACTGCTCAGGAGGCAACCTCAAACAGGTGAATGTCCTTGAAGTGTGGATCTGCAGACCCTTGGTTCCTTCACCAGTGACCTCACAGTGCTGTTTCTGTTTTGTCTCTGCCCTCAGGTGAGAGAGAAGAAGCCACTGATAGGCCTCAAACTGTAGGATTCTGCAATACTGATTGGGGGTTGGAAGCAGGCAAGGTAATGGGAAGGTGAATTTTGTTATTTTCTCTCTTACACATCAATTTTTCCCTTGCTAGATTCCCAGAGACAATTCAATTCCCACTCTTCTCCTCCAGAATCCCAGCCTAAAAACCCTCCTCCAGATCTTCTCCTTCATGGATAAGACTGTTTTCAGAGAGATCATATAGGCTGTACCCTCCTACATTACTTTCCTCTTACTATTGAAAAGTACCTCTGCCTGATTCTCCCCTGCCCTTTGTCGTCAGCCCTTGGGTCTTCATTGCCTCCCTCAGTTTGCATTTGTTCCACCATCTTCCCTAGTGGATGGCCCACTAAATAGGCAAAGAGCTGGAAGGTCACTAGGAATCATGCTTTGAGAAGCTTCATCAAGAGCTTGGTCATGCTCTGGGTCTAAGAGATATGAAAGAACCAAGATTGCATGAATACACTGTTGTAAGAATGCTGGCACTGCTGGCTCCAATACCCTGGTGATCTAAGGCACATAGAAGAGAGTAGGTCCAATTACAATCAGTGCTGCCCTCCCAGCATGGGTAAGGATACCCACTACAGGTGCCATCACATACACTCAATATGCAAATATGCTTCCCGTACAAGTCAGAATAAGTTCCCACATGACTCAGATTTGGTCAGTATCCAGTTGGCTCAGTACCTCCTCTGATACTGTTTATTATGTGGAAGATTTGATAGCCATGGGGATGCATAAAAAGAATATAAAATAATTGTGTGAGTGTATCTTGAATATCTGCATGTTCTATGAGATACTAAGTTTGTAAAGCTGAGAGAAAGTCCATGTGGCTTGGGATGTATGTGTGTATGTGTGTGTGTGTGTGTGTGAGTGTGTGTGAGACAAAGAAGAATTCCCTTGTGTGCAACTCTGTGCCTGTGTGAGACTCTTAAGAGAAGCTATCTGAAGGATATACTAATTAAAATGTTGTTAGGGCCTCAGAGAGATAACAGATGCATTGCTTGTCCTTTCAGTTTGGGAAAACAACCTGCCTTCCATATCTCTTCCTGTACTCCCTTTCCTCTTTCTGTCTTCTCTCTACATCTCTGAATTCCTGACTTCTGTGTTCAGCTTCCCCTCCCTGATTTCTTCTAAAGTCTATTCTCTTTATTCTATTTTTACCCGTTATTTTTTCTTCTTCATTTTCTCTCTGCATTAGATAAAGAGATACATTTGTTGAATTAATTAGGAAAGTTTACAAAGTTACATGAAATCTGCAGAGTGTGAAAGTATAAGTATCCATGGTCTTCCTTGGAATATGAATGAGACTACATTTCATCTTAGTTAGTCCTTTTGATTTATTTGACTCCTTTCCTGTTTTCAGATTAAGCTACATTCTTCCCAATCCACATATACACACATATCCTGTCTTTGAGATATAGATAACCATTCTCTATATACTGTACCTGAATTCTAAATTTTTATTGTGTGTTAAGAATTATTAATGTGGTAAAGGTATTTTTTTTAACAGAGTCATCTCTTGCACACACGCTCTCATTCTCTTTCTCTACACACTCACACTCACAGTCATACACACAGGCACCATATATATAAATCATACTCATACATGCAATTTTGTAACCTACTTTTTAATTTCAACAGTATGTCAAACATCTTTCCATGGAAAATACACTCCTACGTAAATTTTTAATGACATAAATTTATCATATTATCATCATAATAATAACCATTAATGTTGCAGTCATTTCTTTAGTTTCCAGGCATAATGCAAATTTTCCACTAAGTTCTTAATTTAGTCTTTACATCTATGGTATGAAGTTGTGGTTTTATGTTCATTTTACAAATTAGGAAAACAGACAAATGGAGTTAAATTGTCTAAAGTCACAGAGCTAGGAAATGGGGAACAAAGATTCAACCAGGTATGTGTGACTAAGACATCTGCCCTCGTACCCACTTCTCTATATGTATAGGTTCTATTATATAGGAAAACTATCATTTATTTAACACAACACCTATTATTTGACTGTGGGTTGATTTAGTCTGGAAATAATTCTGTGTGTGAGTATCCTCTGAAACAAAGCTTTGGGCATACCTATACTTATTTCCAAAATATAAAGTCCTAAAACTTGAGCTGTTTAGGAAAAAGTATAAGTTCATTTTATAATTTTTAAATCTGTTCAAATTGGCTTGTAGGGAGATTTTATAAATGTACATGCCTACATTTTTCATATCTGTTCTACTGTCAAAAATACAGTAGGTGATTACAAAGAACATCTTTATTTCTGCCTTCATTTCGTTATGTACCCAGTAGTCATTCAGATGCAGGTTGTTCAGTTTCCATGCAGTTGAGCGGTTTTGATTGAGTTTCTTAGTACTGAGTTCTAGTTTGATTGCACTGTGGTCTGAGAGACAATTTGTTATAATTTCTGTTCTTGTACATTTGCTGAGGAGTGCTTTACTTCCAACTATGTGGTCAATTTTGGAAT
>NW_012100832.1:253484-256349 GCF_000951045.1 Mandrillus leucophaeus | reverse complement strand
GCCATTAATTGTATATTTTTAAAATTAATTTTATAATTAGTTCTGATTAATATATAAGAAAACCACGCACATAGTTACATATATAACTTACCTGCTTACAGATTTTTTATTCTAATCATTTTTCAGAATATATTAAAATTTACAAACAGAAAATCAACCTACAAGTAGTGATCAATTTACCCTTTCCTTTCCAATAATTATACCTGTCATTTCTAGTTTATATTTCTAATTTTTATTTCATTAGCTAACTCTTGGCAAATAAACAGACACCTTTTTCATAACTCAGAATTTAATGTGAATATTTCTAGTATTTCACCATTAAGCATGATGCTAGCATTTCGTTTCAAATATCTATTATTACACAAAAGAAGAAATACTCAGATTTCTTCTTTAAAAAGTATGCTTAAGTTCCTGTTTGACTCAAAGTACTTAGCAAGAATGAAATATGAACTTTATCAAGTATCCTTTGAGGCACTTACTAAGATATTTTTCCCATTCTAATCTATTAATATGAAGAATTGTTTTAATAAATTTACTAATGTTGGCCTAAATTAGCACTTATGATAAAAGCTCACTTGATCACAGTGCTTTATTCCAATGGAATGCTGTTGGTATCTATACACTTTCATTTTATTTTGACTTTACATCTATTTTATATGTATTCATTTAATGTCAACTTCATGAAAAAACTGACTTTTCCTTTTTTCTCTACAAATGAAGTAAATGAAATAGTAATTACTATTCCTTAAAAGTTCAAAAGAATTCTGAATTTGTTAAAATGCTGATATTTGTATTATAATGCAGTTTAAAATATTTTACAATTTCACTTGATTTCCTCTGTTACTCATGTGTTATTTAGAATTGTGCTGATTAATTTCCAAATGCTTGAGGATTTCCTAGATATCCTTTTGTTATTGGTTTATCATGCAATCCTGTCATGGTCAGGGAAATATGCCCTATGTTATTTCAATCCTGTGTTACTGAGACTTGATTTACTGCCTAGCATATATAGTCTAACGTTGGTGAACATTCCTTTTGCATTTGAAAAGAATATATACGCTGTACCTATTGGGTAGAGTAATCTATAAATGTCTTTTAGGCCAAGTTGGTTGTTCATGTTGTTCAAGTCTTCCGTATCCTCATGGATTTTCTATTTGTTCTGTCAGGAAGACTGTTGAAATCTTCAAATATTTCTGTTTTATTTGCTAATTATCCTTTCAGTTACATCAATTTTTCTTTGTACATTTTGAAGTTTCATTAAGTGCATTCATATTAAGTATGGTTTTGTCTTTGTGGTGAACAACACTTCATCATTATGAAATGTCCTTTGTTTCTGGTAATACTTCATATTCATATATTCCAGTTTTTCTATGGCTAGTGTTTTTGTGGTATATTATTTTTCATCCTTTTATTTTCACACAACTGTTTTTATGTTTAAAAATGAATCCCTTGTATACAAAACATTGTTATGTCTTCTTTTTTGTCCAATCTGACAACAATCACTGCCTTTAATTAGATGTTTAGTTCATTTCTTTTTCTTTTTTTATTTTTTTTTTGAACAGAGTCTTCCTCTGTTGCCCAGGCTGGAGTACAGTGGCGCGATCTCGGCTCACTGCAAGTTCCGCCTCCTAGGTTCACACCATTCTCCTGCCTCAGACCCCCGAGTAGCTGAGACTACAGGTTCCTGCCACCACGCACGGCTCTTTGTTATTTATTTATGTATTCATTTACAGCAGTGATAGGGTTTCACCGTGTTAGCCAGGATGATCTAGATCTCCTGACCTGCCTCGGCCTCCCAAAGTGCTGGGATTACAGGCGTGAGCCACCGTACCCGGCCATCGATTTATTTTTCATATAATTATGGATAAAATTTAAGTCTACCATCTTACTTGCTTTCTAATATTCCTATGTATTCTTTGTTCTTTTATCCACCTTTCTTGCTTTCTTCTTGAGTACTTTAAAATTATTCCATTTTTGGTTTTATTTTTAACTATAACTCTTATTTTATATTTTAGTGGTTATTCTAGGGGTTACATTATGCATGCTTGACTCATCATGATCCTTTCTTACTGTCTACCCTCTCTGAGGTATCACCTCAGTGTCAGGGGTTTTCAATGAAGATTCTTCACTCTGACAGACTGAAATTCCAAAATCTTGTAGCCTTCCATGAGCCCCCTGGCAGTTGCTATTTTGGGACCTGGCAGTCCTATCCTGTGTATGTACAGCTTAATATTCAGCCAAGACTCAGGGAGATTCCTGAAGTCCCTTTCTGCAGCTTATTCCATTGTGCTATTCACTTGCATAATTCAAACTATCAATTATGGATCTCCGTCTCATCAGTTCAGCAAGGGTCTCATGCTCTCCTTAGGCTCCCACTCCATGGACTACAGTCCTGAAAGTGCCTCCAGGCATAAAGCTAGTGTGATCATAGGGCTTACCTTGTTTGTTTCCTTGCTATGTCACATTATTTTCTGAGTTGGCTGTTTGTTGTTTAAGGTCTGAAAATAGCTGTTTCACATATTTTCTTTTATATTTGCTTTCTGCAAGAGGGCTAGTCCTATAACAGTTACTTTATTGAGACTTCTTATCAAGTAGAAGTAAAGAAGTGACTTTACAGCATCCTCAATTAGGTACTACTACATTTTCCCATTTTTACTTTTTTATTATATTGGTAATATAGGGCTTTTAGAAAAGAATAAAAGTGTTTGCTCTTGCTTCTCTGGTTCTTTTAATTGTGATGTTAGAGTGTCAAGTTTAGATCTTTCCTGCTTTCTCTTGTGGGCATTTAGTGCTATAAATTTCCCTCTACACACTGCTTTAAATGTGTCCCAGAGATTCTGGTATGTTGTATCTTTGTTCTCATTG
>NW_012100832.1:240951-251550 GCF_000951045.1 Mandrillus leucophaeus | reverse complement strand
AAAAAAAAAAAAGAAAAGGAAAAGAGGATATGACAGACATTACTTTGGGTCTAACAGTGATATGTTCCTAAGAACATATAAGTTATTCTCTGTGGAATTTCAGAAATTATTGCAGGAGAAGAAGTGGTTCTTTGAATAGGCTGTTTCACTAATTTTGATAATTCCAATTACATCTGGATAGATTCTGTGCCCTTATATTGTCGATATTTTGCCCATATTGTGCCCCCTTTCACTGCTGCAGTTACATATATTTGAAAACATGCTGTAAGTCAATTTTTGAGACTACATTTTGAGTATGGGGCAAATTTTTCCTTTCCATATTCTATTGAGAACTGGGTCAAAACACATGAATATTTAAGTCTTTTACTGTAATTGACAAAATTACTTTCCAGAAAGAGTAATACAAATTTTCCTAACCACTTGCTTTTGCAAATGTGTCCTGTTTTTGTACCTTCATTATACAGCTAATTAATTCTATACTTGCTAATTGTATGATTTGGGGACAGTAACTTAACCTTTCTGTGCCTCAGTTTCCTTACCTACAAGACAAAATTAATAGTATTTTAATTTACCTCATAATGCTATTGGGAAGATATAATCCTATAAAACCCTAAAATTAATGCTGTTATGGGTTCAATGCTTAATGAATATACTAGCTATTTTTTGTTACGGTTTTGGTGTTAAAATCTTAGATAATTACCCAAGTGAAAATTTCTTTCATTGTTTCAATTGTACTTATTGAGCTTTAATAATATTGAATATTTTTCTTATATTTAGTAGCTATTTGCATTTCTTCTTTGTAAATAGTCTGTTCATATCCTTGGCCCATTATTTCTTGGACTTCACAACTTTCATAGAGTTTTATACAAACTCTTAATGTAATAAGGTCATTTAATTTGACTTCTTTTCCTATTTGGATGCCTTTTATTTTTTTCTCTCTGCTGGTACTATGTTGAATATGATTGGTGAGAGTGGGCATATTTGTCTTGTTCCAGTTCTCAAATAGAATGGTTCCAGCTTTTGCACATTCAGTCAGATGTTAGCTGTAGGTTTGTTACAGATATACCATCTTTCACGAGTCAGAGTGGCTTTCATCAAAAAGTCAAGAAATAACAGATGATGGCGAGGCTGCAGAAAAAAGGAAACACTAATACGCTGTTAGTAGGAATGTAAATTAGTCCAGTCACTGTGGAGAGCAGTTTGGGGACTTCTCAAGGAACTAAGAATTAAACTCATACCAACAATCCCATTGCTGTATATACACCCAAAGGAAAATAAATCATTCCACCAAAAAGACACACACAATTATATGTTCATCACAGCACTATTCACAGTAAAAAAAGACATGGAATCAACCCAGGTGCCCATCAATGGTGGATTGGATAAAGAAAACGTGTAACATATACACAATGGAATACTATGCAGCCATGAAAAAGAATGAAATCATGTTCTTCACAGCAACATGGATGCAGCTCAAAGCCATTATCCTAAGCGAACTAAGGAAGGAACAGAAAACCAAATACTACATGTTCTTACTTGTAAGTGGGAGCTAAACATTGGGTACACATTGACATAAAGATGGGAACAACAGACACTGGGGACAACTAGAGTGGGGAGAGCGAGGCTGGGGGAAATGGCTGAAAAACTACTTCTTGGATACTATGCTCACTACTTGGGTTGCAAGCTCATGTGTACACCAAACCTTAGCATTTGTACTCCAAATTTTGTAATAAACTTGCACACGTACCTTATTCTAAAATAAAAGTTGAAGAAAAATAAAATTATTTAAATTTTTTCTGACATCTCCCTCCAACATTTTTCTTGGTTTGTGGCTTATCTTATGATTCTATTATCTCACAGAAGTCTTTCAATTTGTGTGGCAAATTCTGCACATATTTTTCTTCATGGTTTCTTAGAAAGTGTTTGTGTTTTTCAAGTCTGGTCCTATCCAAATATCACAAAAATTTTAACTTATTTTTTCTTTTTGTATTGCTTTAATTTTACTATTTTATTTCTGAATCCAAATAGTTTGGCCTTTAGTGTAGGATAGCTAAGGCTTTACTTTTAAACTCAGCAAAAGTCTGTTGCTTCTTAATAGGCCAAATTAAGTTTGATTCCTGAAAACCACTTCACACTTTTGAAGTATATGTTATAATTAAATATGTGGTGTTTTAAATAGTTAGTGGTAGAGTTTTCCACATAAGGATAGTCCTAACAGTATATACAGTCATTTCCTAACAGTATATTTATAGCCAGTTAGTAAAATCCACATGAACTCAAACATCCTTACATCAGAACTAGCCAAGAGGGCTTTAACAGTATTATACTTTATTAAAAAGCGGTACTGTGGAGAGAGGATTTGGAAAATAACTAACTTGGTTTAAATTGCAACCAATTAATAACAATAAATATATGCATTTATTGTTAATCAGAACAAGCTGGATAGCAAAGAGCTAGAAATACTCAACTAGGTGTCAGTTTTAACATGACCCTCTTCTACAAGATTTGATGTCATAGACCCAACAAAAATGTGTTCTTTCTTCTTGTGCCAAACAGGTAAACAGGCAAAAGTATCAATGGGAGAAGAAAACCAAACCTTTGTGTCCAAGTTTATCTTCCTGGGCCTTTCACAGGACTTGCAGACCCAGATCCTGCTATTTATCCTTTTCTTCATCATTCATCTGCTGACTGTGCTTGGAAACCTGCTCATCATCACTCTCATCTTCCTGGATTCTCACCTTCACACTCCCATGTGTTTTTTTCTTAGAAATCTCTCCTTTGCAGATCTCTGTTTCTCTACTAGCATTGTCCCTCAAGTGTTGGTTCACTTCCTGGTAAAGAGGAAAACCATTTCTTTTTATGGGTGTATGACACAGATAATTGTCTTTCTTCTGGTTGGGTGTACAGAGTGTGCGCTGCTGGCCGTGATGTCCTATGACCGGTATGTGGCTGTCTGCAAGCCCTTGCGCTACTCCACTATGATGACCCAACGGGTGTGTCCCTGGCTGTCCTTCGGGTCCTGGGCCAGTGGGGCACTAGTGTCTTTAGTAGATACCAGCTTTACTTTCCATCTTCCCTACTGGGGACAGAATATAATCAATCACTACTTTTGCGAACCTCCTGCCCTCCTGAAGCTGGCTTCCGCAGACACTTACAACACAGCAATGGCCATCTTTTAATGGGCGTGGTAATTCTCCTGGCCCCTGTCTCCCTGATTCTTGTTTCTCATTGGAATATTATCTCCACTGTTATCCAGATGCAGTCTGGGGAAGGAAGGCTGAAGGCTTTTTCCACCTGTGGCTCCCATCTTATTGTTGTTGTCCTCTTCCGTGGGTCAGGAATATTCACCTACATGCGACCAAACTCCAAGATTGCAAAAGAACGGGATAAAATGGTATCTGTGTTCTATACAGTGGTGACTCCAATGTTGAACCCCATAATTTATAGCCTGAGGAACAAAGATGTCAAAGGGGCTCTCAGGAAACTAGCTGAGAGAAAGTCCTTCTCTCATAGGCAGTAACCTCTGAGTCTGACTTTTAGAGCTATGGTAACATCCTTTAAAAAGGAGCAAGATTTTAGTAGGCAATTATGAATTAGGTTATTTCAGGAAGAAGTGTGAAAATGAACATGTTCTAAAAACTGAATACTACAATCTAAACAAGAACATAGGAAAAAAATAAAAGCATGAAAAGTTAGGTCATTTCCTGATTGTAAAAGGTGTTGGGTGCTACTGTGAGGAGTTTGGAGTTAATTCAGCTGCCATGGGCATGTTTCAAGCACAGTCACAATTGAATCTAGGAGGTTTCAACCAGATTATTCTGAAATAACAGCTAATACAAATTGCAAGCATAATTCTAACATCAAAGACATCTCAAGTTTGTATGTCTTCGGCATACAAACCTTAGAATAGGCTCTGATTAAAACAATTAAAGTATCTGTAAGAATCTTTAATACTGGGTTCATTAGATCCTAGAGCATTTCAGCTTGTGAAAAGGTATCAGAGAAAATAATACTTCCTAGTTCTTCATGTTCTCTCCTGAAAATCCCCCAAAATTTTATATAATCACCTCAAATTTCGTGTAAGCATAGACTATCAGAGTAAAAAGGGAATTCAATAGTAAGATAATCTGAGACTTAAATTATTCCATAATATCTCTATCGAATAATTGTTCAGCATTTGCCTAACCAGGAATGATACAGCTCCTTACTCCATTGGGCCACTCTCTTTCATATAAAGGTAGTTTTTAGTATTACAGAGATCTTCCTCATGATAAGTCAAAATCAATTTTCCTGTGTCTTCAACCTAGTTTCTCTAGTTTTAGTCTTAGAGCAATTCTCGTTATTCTTCTGTACCAGAACACACTAGGTCAATTTCTGTATTTGCCCAAATTCAATTGTCTCTGCCAACTGCCATTAGTTTCTTTACAATTTCTTTATCTAATATGCTTTGGTACCCTGTATTCATCTTGGTCATCCCCTTTTGAATGAGCCCAATTTACCTAATGAGTATTTCTTTAAAAAACAAAAGAGAAATTAGAATTTTAGAAATTGGAGTTTACCAATTCTAGGGTGACCCCTCCATAGGCTTCAATGCCTGCATACCATGTCACACTGTGGCCCAACTTCTCTAAAATAGTCAATTCCAGAGTCTACTTCAGTTCCTCATAAACCCGTAATACAAATAAACTGGCTGGTAGCCACTTCGTTCTTTCACTTAAACTTTTAACATTCACATGTTTAGAGGTGGTTTTCTATGGTAACTATTCTACAGCCATCATGCACGTGGGGTCCAGAAACCACAGACCTCAGATTGACTGTGTAGAAGTCCCCTCCAGTGAAGAGCTATCCCATAGCTGTACTTATTTCTTTCTTCTTTAATTCATACATACATACATACATTTTAAAACCAGCTATTGATCTTTTATTTCATTTTATCTTATCCAATTCTGAGTGTATTTGATGTACCCAGAGTAATGACTGAGACATAATGTATTTTAATACACATTTTTTACTATCTTTTAAAAATTTACTGGAACTGTACTACAATAGGCAAACTTTAATCTGGGGTATGATAATCACTGAAAACCTTCATTCAAATGATATGTGTTAGTTGAGGTGATATAGAGAAGGATAGGAAATTTTTAGTTGAATTTGGTAACTTTGGCTGCTAGTTATGATCTAGATGAGATCTATTTCAGTGAATAGAGGAAAAATAAGAAAATGTAAACAGACATTTGGAGATGTTTTACCATGAGGAAGAAGGAGGAAATGAGGTGTGGTTAGGAAAGTGGGATTGTGGGGGTTTTATTCATTTTATTTTATTTTAGATGCTTAGGCTACTCCCCCACCCATTCCTTGCAGATTCTAGCCCCTGATTCACTGCCACTGTCCCAAAGATACTGCTCCTATGTTATAGTTCTTGGTTATTTTAATTTTCCCATAGAATGAAATATTCAAATAGTTTGCATTCTGAGATTCCTTAATCCTTGCTTCTTTAATGATTTCAGTTACTCATTCCCATGGTCATATCTTAAATATTAACATTAATGATAACTGCCATTCCCCTCTGACCACATTTCAAACACACTCCTGAGTAAAATAAAATGATTGCTGTTTTAAAGCACTAAATTTTGAAATGGTCTGTATGCAGCAATGGATTACTGACACATTGAGAATTATGTTCCCACTCATTCCACCAAAATAGATGCCAATGGGGCTTCTTCATAAAGCTGTCTGCATGAAACCACTACTTCCCATGCTAGGGAGGGAAGGGGAAAATAAAGACTCTAAAAATTTCTAATGAAAACGTACTTAATACATACACCAAGAAATCATCACAAAGATGACACATCAGTCAGGGTTTTTAGTTTCAAGTAACAGAAACTAAGCATGATTTAAGTTAAAAGTAAAAATATTGAAATAATATTTGAGCCATATGGCCAGAACCACAGACCAAAATTGTACCACAGAATTCATCCTATGAAGACAAGACTTCCATTTAGCACTAGAGGCATGATTTACCTGCCAACACCATCAGGACAAGACACTGCTTCCAGAGCTGCTGATTCTGGAAACTGAATATTGCTGCATCCATTGCCACTGTTGGAAAGAAAAAAATATGTCTTCTGACAAAAACAACCTGAGCCAGGTGATCAAATTGAACAACAACAAGGATAAGTCATGTTGATAGTATGTACCTGTGATGTGATGTAATAAAAATGGTACTCTATCTCTGTGACCTTCATCTCCAGTCTAACCACAGGAAAAACATCAGAAAACTCCGAATAGAGGGAGATCATACAAAACGCTTGACCAGTACTCCTCAACACTGCCAAGGTTATCAAACACAAAGAAAGTATGAGAAACCGTCACAGTCAAGAAGAGCCTAAAGAGACATGACAACTAAATGTAATGTGATATTCCAGTTGGGATCCTGCATCAGAGAAAAGAAAAAAGATAAAAACAAAACAAATAAACCAACTAAAGAAATCTGGTCTTTACCAACCTGGACAACATGGCAAAAATCTATCTCTACAAAAAATACAAAAAAAAAAAAAAAAAAAAAAAAAAAATTAGCCAGGCATGGTGACAAGCACCTGTAGTTCCAGCTACTTGGGAGGCTGAGATGGGAGGATCACATGAGCTCCAGGCTGCAGTGAGCTGTCACACCACTGCACTCCAGCTTGGCAGCCTGGGTGACAGAGTGAGAACCAGTCAAAAAAAAGAAGAAAGAAAAGAAGCAAGCAAGGAAGAGAAAGAAAGAAAAGAAAAGAAAAGAAATAGAAA
This sequence comes from Mandrillus leucophaeus, assembly GCF_000951045.1. Classification (NCBI taxonomy): domain Eukaryota; kingdom Metazoa; phylum Chordata; class Mammalia; order Primates; family Cercopithecidae; genus Mandrillus; species Mandrillus leucophaeus. The sequence continues at coordinate 244,764 of NW_012100832.1, read as the reverse complement.
GAAAGGAAGAAGGAAGGAAGGAAAAAAGAAAAGGAAAGAAAAAATAAAAGGAAAGAAAAAAGAAAAGAAGAAATCTGAATAAAGTATTGTGGACTTAATAACGTATCAATGTTATTTCATTTTTTTATTTTTATATTTTATTTTTATTTTCTTAGTTGTAACAAATATACCATAATAATGTAAGAGGATAATAACAGGGAAAACTAGTTGTGGAGTAAAAGGTAACTCTCTATATTACCTTCTCAATGTTTCCAAAACTGTAAATCCAAAACTGCTCTAAAAAATAAAGTCTATTTAAAAACAAATAAATAAAAGAAACTATATGGTGTGTCCTTGTTTTTTTTGTGTCACTAGCTATTCGAAGTTGCCATCTTGTTTTACCTTAGTCAACTCCTGGCCTAAATATAAAGCTCTTTCTGGTTTAAGTTCTTTCACTCTGCTCCTACATCACTGTTTACATGCCTCTGTGCAAGCACTAATCATATTATCATGTACTTAATGTCACCAAGCATTCTGTACTTTGTGACACACACATCCCTTTCCTCTGTGTCTCCGCACCCACCAGATCTCCTCCTACCTCTCAGGCTGATCCTCCTCTCCTTTTTTTTTTTTTTTTTTTTGCAGGTCCGCCTTCCTGACTCAACCAATGGTGTTAGTGTTTCCCGGGCCAATCCCAGCCCATTTCCTTCTATTCTATTTTCTCTCTTCCTCTCTGTCTCTCCCTCTGCAATCCTATTCCAATGAATAGCATCAATCACTATCTACCCAGATTGACACAAATTTTACAGGTCTAGCCCCAGACATCTCTAAACTCCCAGATGCTTACATCCAAATACCTAACTGACAATGCTTCTCGGATGCCACAAAGTACCTCATTCTTAACAAGCCAAAACAGAACAACGAACTTACTTCCATACAAAACTGAATGAATGAATCTGTGAACTAATAAACCAATAAAGACCATGTAAGACACAGACAATATCTTGTTGAAATTATCATTGTTTTTGATTCCAGACAAATGGGGTGTGGGGAAAAGAAAGGCGATTTGGACTCGTTTTCCCAGACGAGATGAGGAAGCGCCGGAAGTATGACGCTCATTTCTTTAAGCCACCAGAAGCGCCTTGTGAGTCCATTCAAAGAGCCAGAGTTCCAAGAGTGAGGCGTGGGCGGGGCCTGCAGAAAGGGGCTGGGTTTGAAAAGACCAGATCTACCTTACCCACCCAGGTCGCGGGGCCTACTGGGGGTTCCTTCCACAGCTGGTGCGCGTGCGCAAGAGTGCGCCGAGGTTGTACCGTCGCAATATATGAAACTCAGAGCGGACTGTGAGTTGAGGGTTCGCGAGGTCAGGGGTTCCTAGTTGCAGCGTGATTACCAACACCAGCTCCCTTCACTGTCCAAGACAGCGATTCCGCGGCTCCTCTCAGAACTGGCGCTTGGGAGTGACTGAACCGGCCCCTGAAGAGGAGCGGTGGCTCACAGGTATCACCCTCGTTGGTGGGCAGTGGGCAGTGGGCACGCGGGGGCTTGGGATTGGGAATCACGCTTGAGGGCGTCCATGCGGAACGTGCAGCTCCCCTCAGCTTGCTTGCAGTTACCCAATTTCCACGCTGCCCTCCAAGGTCTGTGCCTGAGAACCGGAGGAGGGCGCGAGCTGACTGGAGGGATGGAAACGTGGGCTGCGGAAGTAAGACTAGCGTGAGAGCAGCGACAGAGGGCTAGGGGTGGGCCGCGGGACGGCTAGGGTCAGGATCCAGCTCCGCTAAAGCAAGGATTTAACCACACTCCTGTCTCCTCTTCCATTCTGTAATAGGGGCAGTCTCCAGACGCTCAAAGTGGTTAGTATGTTATGATCAGCTGGTTTAGGAATGGCTGGTATTGATGCCTTATGGAAAAACCAAGTGTGACTGAATCAATCAACTGGGAAAGACAATGGAGTTTTAATTCCATATTGCCTTGTTTTCCCAGTCATTCCTGGCCACCTCCCTAAAACATTAAAACCTCCAAGTATCGTACTTATTTTAATATAGTTATTTCTCCATTTACTGTAAGTGACTTATATTCAGTCACTTATTTGCAAACTGTTTTCTGTTCCTCTTTATCTGAGCTAATCTCGCCACGTGGTTCTTACCTTAAGCAGCTGTCCCACCTACAACCTGTTTGATTAGAAATAACTCTCTTCACAGACAATACCCTTTTCCCATAATTAGCAGCTGTTCAAGTTCCTTGCGGCCGTAAAACCGTAGAACTGGTGCCACCTGATTATATTCGTCTAACCGTCCACTACGACGTTCGGGTCCCTCCGTCACAGTGGCACTGGCTCTGTGTCTTAATCCTGAATCCCACCTTTATATCAGAGGCATCTATTCAGTACTTTAGAGTTTAACGGTTATATTTCTTGGCTTTGTATATTCCAGTGTTCATGACTTACCATTTAAGCTACTTGAAGTCACGTCACACCTTGGATCTCTATCATCAAAACTGTTCCACCTCGGAAATCTTAATTAAATGCGGCATGCCATCCTGAACGTCTCTCCCTGTCCTAGCTCTGTAACTGTTTACAGTGAGTAATTCATTAATTTGTGTTTTTCACCTACAAACCTCCCAGTATATTTGTTGCTTTTTTTATTTCCTGAGTTGAATAGTTAATGCATCTCATTCTTGTTTAATTATATGTAAGGCTTTTCCATTGCCTATCAGGAGCTTCAGCTGTGCTCTTTAGATTTTGACGTACAATGTTTTTACTGTTTTTAGATACTTTGCAGTTGTACTTTTGATTCTCTTTTTTTATTTTTATTTTTTTTAGTAGCAAACATTTGAATTTTAAAGTAGGTTAAATTGTTTTTTCTATGTGGTTTTAATTTCTGGTTTTGCATTCTAGTAATAAATGTGGTTTCCACTATTGTTTACCATTTATCAAGGATTTTCTATTTGGTAGCCTAATAAATCACTTTCATAAACATTCCCATAGGTGCTTGAATAGAAACTACATTTTATCTAGTTCTATTTATTAGGCTAAGCATATTATTTATATCCATTATACTATTTTTCGACTTTATCTGTCAAAGTCTAAGTAAGTTACCTAATATCCCATTTCTATTGTATCATTGTTGACTTCATTTCTTGTTTTCTGAGAATTTTGCTAAAAATGTTTCAAGTATGTTGTACATTTAATGATAGTTATATTTCATTGAGTTATAATCATTTAGTTTCCTCTAATGTATTTGTGCTTTTAATGCATTATAATTTTAATTCACTACACTCTTGAATATTTTTTGTTTGCCTGGTATTTTTGAAAAATCATTTTACTTTCGGTTTTGGAGTTCTCATTTTGGATGTCTTTTGAGTTTTATGTAGTTTGAGTTTAAATTTTTACACAGTACATTTATTGTTGCAATTAAGGTCTTTGTTACTTTTACTTTTTAGCATAAAGCCTTTTCTATTTTGTCTTTGACATATGGCCTGTGAGCTTTTATTTTTTTCCTTCTCCATTTTTGTTACTTTCAAAGTATCTGGGCCCATAGTTCATTTTTTTGTTGGACTCAATGATACTACTTCAGGACTATTCCACCAGTCATATTTAAGAGATCACTCTCGGCTGGTTGCTCACACCTGCAATCCCAGCACTTTGGGAGGCTGAGGTGGGTGGATCACCTGAAGTCAGGAGTTTGAGACCAGCCTGACCAACATGGTAAAACCCCATCTCTACTAAATACAAAAAATTAGCTGGGCGGCCGGGCGCGGTGGCTCAAGCCTGTAATCCCAGCACTTTGGGAGGCCGAGACGGGCGGATCACGCGGTCAGAAGATCGAGACC
>NW_012100832.1:169652-240751 GCF_000951045.1 Mandrillus leucophaeus | reverse complement strand
TAGCTGGGCATGGTGGCAGGTGCCTGTAATCCTAGCTACTTGGGAGGCTGAGGCAGGAGAATCACTTAAACTTGGGAGGCAGAGGCTGCAGTGAGCCGAGATTGTGCCATTGCACTCCAGCCTGGGCAACAAGAGCGAAAACTCCGTCTAAAAAAAAAAAAGATTCTTTTCCCATAGCATTGTGCTTGTTTTCTTTAATTGAGCTAGAGTGTAGAGGTGGTTCCAATTTGTTTTCTATGTCAGGTGAGATCATGAGTCCTCTAAGTGGGCCTTTCATCTGCAGAAAACTTCACTGAGCCAGCTGCACCCTCATTGTTGTTTATTTTGTGTCCTCACGGGTTAAGGCTGAGTGGTATATTTTTAGAGCAAGTGGTATATTTTAGAGCAAAAGAAAGATCTGCCTGGAAATTGTTAGTGTCCTGAACAAATGCAATTGCATAAATCAAAAGTGGAGCTAATGAGGCCAGATCAGGAGGAGCGTGGATGTCAATAGTTGTGGCAGGTTTTCAGTCTATTGTATTACGGTGAGCCTTGGCAGATGTGAATGAGGAGAAAGATGGACTTGTGTTACGAGTTTGGGGAGATGTCAAGGAGCACGCCAGAGGGATTCATTGCAGGAAATGCTTGCTTCAGGGCAACCGGAAGCAATTTTCTATCCAGTGAGACCCAGGAATAGCCCAAGAAAGGCACCATTGCCCTTTTCCTCCCCGGGCCATGACAACATAAAAGGGATCTTTCAAGCCAGAAGACACCTGCCTCTGTGGCTTTTCACTTGCTGTGGGAAATCCTTTGGGGAGCTTGCATTCACAGATAAAAAAAATTCTAAATAAATTGAATAAAGTTACAGGAAAATAGAGAAGATAGTACAACAGTGTGTCCATACACCCCTCCACTAATTTTTCCTATTAGTAACATTTTACATTAGTATAGTACCTTTGTTACAATTAATAATACTACATTAACTAAAGTCCATGCTTTATTCAAGTTTAATTTTTACCTAATGTCTTTCTTATATAGAATCCATCCAGTATACCACATTGCATTCTGTTGTCATGCCTCTTCAGGCTTCTCTTGGCTGTGACAGTTTGTCAGACATTCCTTGTTTCTGATCATGCTGACAGTTATGAGGGAGTATTGGTTAAGTATGGAGAACCATCTTTTGGAATTTTATGTTTTTCTCATTATTAGACTGGGGTTATGAGTTTAGAGCAGGAAGATCACAGAGGCAAAATGCCATTTTCATCACATTATCTCAAGGCTACATCCTGCCAACATGACTTATTGCTATTGATGTTAATCTTGGTCACGTGGCTGAGGTGGTATTTGTCAGGTTTTTCCTCTGTAAATTTACCTTTCCCCTCCCCCAACATTTCCTCTTTGGCAGGAAATGCCTATGCAGAGTCCATACTCAAGCGGTGGGGTGGGGAGTTATGCTCTACCTTGTGGGTGGCTGAGAATTTGCATAAATTATTCAGAATTTTTCTGCATAGATTTATTCTCCCCCATTTATTAATAAGTTGCCATTTATATCAGTGTGGCTCATGAGTATTAATTTAATTGTTTTAATTATCTAATATTCTGTTGCTTATATTCCAGATTTGGCCACAAGGAGCTCTTTCATTTGGCTCCTGTGTACCTTTGATGTGCCCCAATAAATGTTTCAGTTTCTTTTTTTAAAAAAAAAATTTTTGAGCATTTTTTTACTTTCTGGCACTATAAGATGCTCCATGCTTATGTTGTATGAGCCTCAGTCCTAGAATCAGCCATTTCTCCAAGAAATCCTGGTTCCTATTGGAGAATGGTATTAGAAACCAAGATCTGGGAGCTAATTGTTCTTTTGCTGCTGGGCTGTTCTTGCTTCTAGACCTACTTAGCCAACAGAGCAAAGAAATATGTGTTTATACTAATCTATGTATATATACATATATGTAAATATGTAACCATCTTCATCTAATTCAGCCAAATACAAGTTCACACGTAGGTCTCCAGCTCTAATCCATTATCACAAGGATCATTCTAGACTCCTTCCCTTGATTTTCTGTAAATTTCTAGTCAAACATTGAGAAACCTGGCTCTTACCACTCATCTGCCACTAAACTGTCTTTTAATAGTTCTGTGTGTCCTTCCCCTACTCTGTTCACTAATACTTATTTGAATGCTGAGTGATCTATTCAGGCAGGCATTGCCATGGACAAGGTCGCACAAGCTTTTGGCCAATAGGTAAGATCTAACATTGTAACATACATGTGTGCATATGATCTACTGAGTGCTTACTGTGTGTATCAAGAAATGAGACGAGAGCTCTTTTAATACCTATAATTTGATCAGATATTTTTATATCCATTTTACAGTTGAGAATGCAAATGCTCAGCTTTATACATATAGTAACTAGTACAGCTGAGATATAAACTCATGTATCTATGACTCCAAAGTATGTACTCTCATTTATATATTGCCTATAGCAGAGTTTGTAAACCTTGCAATTATCGACACTTTGGGTAATTCTTTGCTATAGGGGGCTATCCTGTGTAGGATATTTAGCAACATCTCTGGCTTTGACTTCCTAGAGGTTAGGTACAATCTCTAGCTGTAACAATCAAAACTGTCTCTAGACATTGCCAAATTTCCCCTGCTGGCAAAATCTCCTGATTGAGAACTACTAACCTTTGATGATCATAATCAAAATGACACCTGAATAGTAAATTGCATCTGGACTTGGAGAACTGTAAATCAAATAGAAAAAGTTGTATCTGGACAGCCCCGAATGTAGTGACACCTATAATTTGGCAGGCTCTTTGAGACAACCCGTAAAGTTGTGCTCAGTTGTTATGAGAGATATTGGCTCCTGGGGGAATTCTTTTGAGTCAGAGTGTTTCCTACACCACGTTTATGGGTCTCATCTCCCTGCACTTGAGCTACACTCTGCAGAGACTCACACTGAAGAAAAATGCATATTATTCTGCTAGCAAGTTGTTTTTTGCCTTCTGAGTAAATTGGTGCCAAATATGACTAATAGTAGTCTTGTGAGTCTAAATGTTCAGTTGCGCCTAAGACATCCCTGGTGGGCATTGCATAATTGTCCATAGTAAGTCCTAACAGATACAAACTTTTCACTGTAGTCTGGGAATCCACTTTTTGATTTATTCCTAATAATAGTTTATGGATATTATTCTAGTATATTTTAAACAATTGTCTCTTACCTTAATTTCTAGTGCTATTGTCAGTTTCACTCATAGAATTTTATTAGCATTTTAATAAGAACTTGGGGAAAGGTTTTTCAGTCACATCTATTCTGAAACCTTAATATCCTACCTGAAGTTTTGTGTTGCTTAATTTTAAGGTAAAAATGGTTTGCTACTTGATATAGAATAAATCTAATTGCAATTCAATTATGAAGTCTTTTTAAATCAAAGGACTCTTCATCATTTGTTTCGGTATGTCTATTTATCTGTGTGTGTCCTTTGGGAAACTGGTTAGGAGAAAGGAAAAGCATATTTTCTAGTTTTAAGAAAGGAAAATAAAATAGAAGGAGAATCCAGATATGTATTTTTCTTAGGCAATTTTAATAACAATAGTTATGTTTTAAAACTATGCTAATATATGTTTGTTACCTGTGGGTTAATTTCTATCTTTTTTCAGTTGCTCAGGTATCTGAATATTGGCTTTGTGTATAAAGTTCCTGGAGCTTTCCTTCTTACCGTGAAATAACTTGGCTTAAATCACGCTGCATATAGTACACAGGTGCTTAGCTCAAGCCTGAGAATTACTGCAATCTAGTAAGGTGGATTTGAACTACTGTGGGAGTTCTATTTAGGAAGATGCAGCCTCTGAGCAAGTTGATGGCTATCTCAAAACCTCAAAACATGTCTCTACATGAACAAAGAGAGGTTCTGAGAGCAGATATCTCTTGGCAGCAGGAAACCATCCCCATCGTGGAGACACATGACTCTGAGGCATCTCGTCAAAAGTTCAGGCATTTCCAGTATTTGAAAGTGTCTGGGCCCCATGAAGCCCTGAGCCAACTCTGGGAGCTCTGTCTTCAATGGCTGAGACCAGAGATTCATACAAAGAAGCAGATTATAGAACTGCTGGTGCTGGAACAATTCCTGGCAATCCTGCCTGAAGAAGTCAGAACGTGGGTGAATTTGCAACATCCAAACAACAGTAAAGATATGATGACCCTCATAGAAGATGTGATTGAAATGCTTGAAGGTGAAGGTAAGAATATAAAAAAATTGAAGGTAAAATACTTGACCTTTCCCATGTAAAGAGAAACTACCTTTTTTTGAGGTCAGAGGGTATCAGGTGCCAGATCTTGAAGGACTTTATACTACTCTATTAGGCAGCCTTGACTTTATTCTGTAAGTAATAGAAATAGAGAATTAGATCTCACAGATTGGGTAGGGGAGTGAGACAGTTTGATTTGCCAGTTAAAAATATTATGTTGACATCAATTTAGAGCAGGAGTTGGTAAAATATGGCACATGGGCCAAATATTTTTTAAAATAAAGTGTTATTGGAACATAGCTATGTCCATTTACATTTTGTCTATGATTGCTTTTGTGCTATGAGGAGAGTTGGGTACTTGTAGCAGAGACTGTATTGTCTGCAAAGTCTAAAATATTTGTTATCTGCCCCTTTACAGAAAAAGTTTACTGATGTCTCACGTAAAGGAGAGAGATCTGAGGGTTCTGAAAATAGAAAAACCAGTTAGGCTATTGTGATAGATTAGATGTTAGAGAATGAGCATTGGGAAAGCAGGTGTTTGAACCTAAAGGAATTATAAACTTATAAATAGGATACCTTTTGACATAAATTCACATGTACTGGCCTGCATGAGTGGAATTTGGGAGTGGGGGGAGAGGTTGTAATACTTTAATTATGTGGCATGTTTTATTTGAGGTTCCTGTGGGACTTCCACAATGAATAAACCAATATATAGTTAACAGTATGCCTTCAGTGTTCAGAAAGAGAAGATTTGGAAGCTTATATGAATGAACAGAGCAGTAAGAGAAATACAAATCCTTAGGGAGCATCAATATTTAAGAGCTGGTCTAGGTGTAACTATCAGTTACAGGAAATATAGAGGATAGTGGAACATGTTGAACTATACCATGATAATACCATTTGTAAAATCCAAACTGGGAAACTATAAGACAGTCCAGTTTTTAAGGGAAGGAGTATGGCAAAGTGATATGGAGATTAGTTATACATCTTTTAAGTTTTTTAAATCATGTGAATGTGTGGACCTTATAAGATAAGAGGCCATGAACTGGATATATAATGAGGAATTATTGATTGGGGAGAGTGACTGTGTTGGTATTGTGGTTATATTTAGTCTTTGTCTAAAAAATATTTTTTAATGAGCAAAAGAAGAGAAGCCTAATAATTCCTAGAAAGTAATAATCTAGGAAATCAGAGAACCAGAAAAGATTGGTATCTGAATTAAGAAAGGAGAAATTTTCAAGAAGTGAATGTTCAACAATGGTATAACAAAAAGGTCCTATTAAGATCAATATTAAAAATAATTCATTGAAATTGTTGATTAGGAGTAATTTTAAGGTTTAGTTGGAGCAGTTTTAGAGGATTTGAGGGGTGCTTCTTTGTAGTGAGTTGTATTAGTTTTCTATTGCTACTATAATAAATTACCACAAACTTGGTGGCTTAAAACAACATGAATGTATTATTCTACAAGTCTGTAGATCAGAGATCCAACATGGGTCTCCCTCAGCTAAAATCAAGGTAAAGGTGGTACCGTTTTCTTTCTGGGGCTTATGTTCCCCTTCCCCTGTCTTCAAAGCTAGCAACAGTGGGCCAAGTCCTTTTCACACTGCCACATCTCTGACACTTTATTCTATTGTCATAGCTCTTGCTCACTCATGGTGCTTCTCACTGTCTCACCACACTGGGAAAGGTTCCTCACTTTTCAGGATTCATGTAATTAGGTTGTGATCACCTGGATAATTCAGGATGATCTCCCTCATCTTAAGGTCCTTGACTTTAATCACATCTGCAGAGTCCTTCTTGCCATGTATCCAAGGACTAAGACGTGGATATCTTTGGGGGCTGCTATTCTGCCCATCATATGGGTTAAAAAACATAGGTTTGAGGTGGGAATGTGATCATGATTATAGACTATTCTTGAGAAATCTAGTAGAAAAGGCAAATGAGAGGTTGCAGGGTAATACAGAACTGAAGAAAGTCTTTTGGTTGTTTCTTTGGTTTGTCTGGTGGCTCTCTGAAAAACCTGCTCATAGGGCTTGCCCTTATTTTACCTAGCTCAAAAGTCACTCAGAACTGAGTTGGCTACCTGGGGTGTATTTGTCAAAAACATTTCATGGAAAATGTATTAGCTACTGCTGTCTGAGATAATAACAGTTGAGATGCTGAAGAATGATATGCTTTGAGGGAATAAGGGATTTTGAAAGCTCCCACGTATTTCTGAAAATCTGGAAGACTGAAGACATGTTTAGAAAGACCTGAGAAAGCCCTAACTCTTATCTCTAGCTGACCTTCAGGTGCTACACAAGCAAGAAGTGAAGAACAATGTAGAGTTAAAAGTGTCTGACTGAGTGAGTGTGCCCTAATATACACAATGCAGCTGCAGAGACCAGGTGATGGTTTTTGTTTTTGATATTATTTTTATGTTTCAAGGCATTTAAGAAAATCTCTGTGATATTACAAGCTGACCACTAAGCTGAGGGAACAGATTCATGCAGGTAAACACAACATGGAATATAGACTTTACAAAATTAGTTCAAAAGTTACTAAATGAGCAATAACTACAACAGTTCGAGCCTCAAAATATATGAAGCAAATACAGAAGTGAAAGAGAAATAGATCAAGAATAATTATTGGAGATTTCACCCCAATTTTATTAACAGATAAAAATACTAGAAAAAAGATTAAAAAGGAAATAGAAGACTTGAGAAACACTATAAACTGGCTTGAACTAACAAATATACAGAGTGTACTACCCAAAAAACAACAGAAGATACATTTTCAAGTATACATGGAATAGTCTCCAGGATAGATCAAATGTTAGACTAAAAAACAAGTTTCAGAACATTTAAGTAGATTGATATCTCATGAAGTATCTTTTCCAACTATAGCAGAATTAGAAATCAATAACAGAAGGAAATCTGGATAATTCACAGATAAGTGGAAATTAACAGTCACATAATCAATGGGTCGAAAAGGAAAGCACAAAGGAAATGAAAAAATATTTTGAGAAATGGAAACAAAAATACAACATACCAACACTTATGACATACAGTGAAGGGATGGCTCAAATTATAGCTATAAATGCCTACATTAAAAAAAGAGATCTCAACCCTCTACCTGAAGGAACTAGAAAAAGAAAATCTAAAAGCAAGATGAAGAAAGAAAATAAATATTAGAGCAAAGATAAATGATGTGGAGAACACAAAAGTAATAGAACCAACAAAACTGAAAGTTGGTACTTTGAAAAGATCAACAAAATTGACAAAGGTACAGCTACACTGACCAAGAAAAAGAGGACTCAAATTACTAAAATCAGGAAAAGTGGGGACATTACTACTGACTTTGCATAAAATGAAAGGGTTCATAAGAGAATACTACGAGCAATTAAATGACAACAAATTAGATGCACTTAGATGAAATTCACAAATTCCAAAAACACAAATGACCAAAACTGACTGAAGAAATAGAAAATCTGAACTCAACTCACCAATAACAAAAGACTGAATTAGTTATTTTTAAAATTTCAACAAAGAAAACTCAAAGATGATATGGCTTTACTGGTGAATTCTACTAAACTTTTGAAAAATTAACACCAGTATTCTCAAACTCTTCCAAAAAATTAGAGGAACACTTTTTAACTTATCCTGTGAGGCAAGTACTAATCTGATGCCAAAGCCTGACAAAGACATCACAGCAAAAGAAAAATGGCAAACCAAATCCAACAGCATTTTAAGAGGACTATACAAAATGACTTAGTGGGATTTATCCCAGGAATGCAAATATGGTTCAACAAATAAAAATATATCAGTGTTGTACATCATATTAATACAGTGAAAAGGGAAAAGTGCATGATTATCTCAATTGATGCAGAAAAAGCATCTGACAAAATCCAATGCCCTTTTATGACAAAAAATTAAAAAAAGACTAGAAGTGAACTCACTCAACCTGACAAAGGGCATTTATAAAAAACCCACAGTTAACATTATACTTGATGAACTTGATGAACAAGTGAAAGCTCTGTTCTTAGAATCAGGAACAAGACAAGAATGTCCACTCTTGCCACTTCTATTCAATGTCATAGTGAACGTTCTAGCTAGTGCAATTAGGCAAGAAAAAAAGAAAAGGTATCATGATTGAAAAGGAAGAAGTGAAACTATCCCTACTGGCAGATGTTGTACTCTTATATAGCCAAAATTCTAAATAACCCAGTAAAAAACTATTAGACCTAATAAATTCAAAGTTGCAGGATGCAAGATCAACAAAAATAGGTTATGTGCCTATAGCAATGAATGACCCTAAAAAGAAACCAAGAAAATAATTTCATTTATAATCTGTGAAAAATAAAAGAGAAGTGTAGGACTTGTCTGCTGAAGACTACGAACCATTGTTGAAATTAAAGACCTAAGTAAATCCTGCGTTCACGTATTGGAAAACAATATCATAAAGATAATACTCCCCCAAAGCAATCTACAGATTCAAATGCAATCCCTATCAAAATCCCAGCTGCTTTTTTTTTTTTTTTTTTTTTCCTGGCAGAAATGGACAATTTGATCCTAAAATTCATATGGAATTGGAAAGGACCCAAGATAGTCAAACTGCCTTCATAAAGAAGATAGTCTTACAATGTATACTTCTCAATTTCAAAACTCACTAAAAAACTGCAATAATCAAAGCTATGTGGTATTGGAATAGAATTAAGAGTCCAGAAATAAACTCATACATCTATGTCCAATTAATTTTTGACAAGGGTGCCAAGGCATTAAATGAGAAAATAATAGTTTTTCAACAAATGTTGCTGGGACCACTTGATTTCCATATGCAAAAGATTGGAGTAGGGGCCTTACCTCATATCATGCACAAAAGTTAACTCAAAATGGGTCAATTGTCTAAATATAAGAGCTAAAGTCATCAAATTCTGAGTAGAAAATATAGAAATAACTCTTCATCACCTTAAGTTTGGTAATCAATGCTTAGCTATGACACCAAAAATACAAGAAACAAAAGAAAAAATAGATAAATTAGACCATCAAAATTAAACACTTTTTTGCATCAAAAGACACCATCAAGGCAGCAAAAAACCTACAGAATGAGAAAAAACATTTTGAAAATCATATATCTGATAAGGGTCTAATATCAGGAAAATATAAAGAACTCTTACAATTCAATAACAAGATAAGCAACACAGTTTTTTAAATGGACAAAGGACTTGAATGGATATTTTTCCAAAGAAGATATACAAATAGCCAAAAAGTATAGGAATAAATGTTCAGGATCACTAGTCATTAGGGAATTGCAACTCAAAACCATAATGACACCCACTAGGATGGCTATAATAAAGGAAAAAGAATAGGGTTAGCTAGGATGTAGAGAAATTGTTTGGAATTGTATGTCGTTGTTAGCAATATAAAGTGGTTCAGCCACTGTGAAAAACAGTTTGGTGGTTCCTCAAAAAATTAAACATAGAATTACCATATACCCCAGAGAATTCAAGACACATATTCACATTAAGAAGTGGAAACAACCCAGATATCCATCAACTAATGAATGGATAAACTGTGCTATATACCTGCAATGGAGTATTATTCTGCCGTAAAAAAGAATAAAAGTACTGATACATGTTTAAAAAAAAATATTTGGAACTCCAAAACATTATGCTAAGTGAGAGAAGTCAGACACAAAAGGTCACATACTATATGATTGAATTTATGTGGAATGTCCAGAATAGGCAAATTCGTAGAGATAGTATGAGGAAAGGGAGTGTATGGGAGTGACCCCTAAATGAATATGGGGCTCTTTCTAGGTAATGATAATGTTCTGGAATTACATAGTGGTGATCATTGCACAACATTATGAATGTGTTAAAAGCCACTGGATTATATTCTTTAAAATAGCTAATATGGTGAATTTTACTGTGAATTGTACCTTAAACTTAGTTCTAAGCTTAATAGAGAATGAAGTGACTTCACTAGAGCCATGATAGAATGGGAGAAAATTAAAGAATCAATGTAGTGTAGTGGGACTCTGATAAAAGTTGGAGAATATACAAAAAGCAAGGACGTGAAAATTGAAAGGATAGGAGGATGCAGTTATCGATTGATTTATCTAATTTTATATGCATGGTAGGATAGTTCTAAGTAATAAAGACCAGAGTATGAGCAAGGAAGTAGATTGGTTGCTGATGGTTATTAGAGATAAGAAATTCAAAGTTCTATCAGTCTGGGTTGCTGGAAGGGGTGTCTGTGTCAGTGTTGAAGTAACCTATTAAAAGACTGTCAGGATTTGGGGTGAAAAGCAACAATGTGAACCAAGTAACCACAGTTTTTATTGGCCTAGTACAATTACTTTAGTGTTGGTCATTCACAATACACTAGGCTCTCTGAGGGCAGGTATTTCTGTATCTCGCACATAGGAGATAGTAAATATGTGTTGAAAAAATGAATGTGTGATAGCTTAATATATTATAACATCAAGAACAGTATAGTTAAATGGCATAAACTAGTAAGAAATATTTTTGCATGACAGAAAATACTAGGAAGTGGAAGGGAGGTACAAGTAGATCAGAACAATTTCCAAGATCATAGTGCTTACAGGATGGAAAAAGGTGCCTTTGATGATGCCAAGATCCATTTAGCAAGGGAGAAGGAAGAGTCTATAAAGAACTTGAGAATGTATATAGATGTTTCTTTGAATGGAATGAGGGTTTCGGAGAACACGATGCTAAAAGTTCAAGAAGGGGAGGTCAGCAGAGAAGAACTAAGGGAAGAAAATGATATTTAGAGAGAGCAATAAATAAGAGGATAGCTGATTGGAGGCATTTGTACCTTTCCAAGATACCTCAAGAATTTCCAAGAATGTCAACAACAAGGAACAACATTGTACTGACCTAAAGATTATGGAATTGAGCAGACTGACATTCTACAAAGTGTTATATAGACTTGAATAAAGTTAACAGATCTCAGGGCCAGGCTCACACTTGTAATCCCAACTCTTTGGGAGGCTGAGGCAGGAGGATCACTTGAGGCCAAGAGTTGAAGACCAGCCTGGGCAGCATTGAAAGATCCTGTCTCTAAAGAAAAAAAGAAAAAATATAAAACAAAAAACAAACTTTATCCAAGCATGGTGGCACATGCTTGTAGTCCTTGCTATTCAGGAGGCTGAGGCAGGAGGATTGGTTGAGCCCAGGAGTTTGAGACTGTAGTGAGGTGTGATTGCACCATACTGCACTGCAGCCTGGACTGAGCGAGACCCTCTTTTAAAACAAACAAAATAAAAAGTTAGACCATAATATTTACAGCATTCACATGGTACGTTGCTGAGAAATTTGGATTTTTGTTTGCTTTTATTCAGACAGGGTTTCACTTGTCACCAGGCCTGGAGTGTGGTGGTGCGATCACCACTCACTGCAGCCTCGACCTCCTAGGCTCAGGTGATCCTCCTCCCTCAGCCTCCCAAGCAGATGAGACCACATACACACACCACCATACCTGGCTAATTTATTATTATTATTATTTGCAAAGAAAGGGTCTCCCTATGTTGCTTAGGCTGGTCTTGGATGCTAGGCTCAAGCATTCCTCCCACCATGGCCTCCCAAAGTTGTTGGGATTACAGGTGTGAGCCACCAGGCCTGCCCTGATGGTGTTTTAAGAAGTCCCCATGCAGTTGTTTAAATTATTGTTGAACCCAATTATACATTTATAATGGAGAATTCATGCTGATTATTATGTAACTGCATGGTTTTAAGATTTCTGGGGGGTTTCAAAGGTCACTAAAAGTTTTAAAATGGGGGTGGAGATGATACAGGTTTGCCAAATCTTTTTAAGTAAAACATTTTTTAAACCAATAACATATTAGAAGACATTTTAACATCAAAAGAAAGTCCCTTATATTGAATAAATATAATGTTATAACAAACTTACTACATTGTTTCTACTCTTTTCATTTCACCCTGAATCAGTGAAAACTTCACAGACCAGTGTGACACTTGAGGATCACTGATGTAACTCATGAATCTTCCACAGTGGCCCCTGGATACACTTCTCACTGAATGGCTGGATAAGAGAATTGGTTGTCCCTCAGAATTTTATGTTTTGAAAGAAGCAATAGTTCAAGGTGGACAGGTTGCTTAGGTCTGTGTATAGTAAGCACAGAGCAACCTACAGGAAAACAATCCTTGAAAAGAATTCTCTTTGGAGTGTTTGAAGAAGGGATTGGTTGGATAAAATATTATAAGCTCCAAGTAGAATTACAGCCTGTGATGGCTTCGCTGTAGTTAGGCTTTAGTTATGACAGAATTAGTTATTTTTTGGAATCTGCTATAAGCATAGATGAGGTCTGAAAATATTATTTTGTCCCTCTTTCTGATTCAATAGATCTCAACCCATGGAAGCATATCAGAATCACATTTAAAATATTTTAAAAATACAAGGTCTAGGCCTGACCTTTGAAGATTGTGTTTGCTGGTAGGGCCTGACATTATTTTTTTCAAAGTTCTATGGATAATTCCTGTGAATATCATATTAAAACAACTATAATTATTAGAAGTTCCTCTAGGGCAAAACTTGTCTCCCTAATATTTTCCTTCCTCTTCCTCAGATACGCCCTGCAAGGACTCTGCCCCACAGATGGGGAACATTAAGGAGAAAATGAAAGCTGGCTCACGAACAGGCAAACCACAGGTGAATTAGGATTCTAGTTGTTACTGAACATATATGCTCATTTTTAGTATTACCTGCTTTCAATTTTTTGATCTTTGAACTTTTGCCAAACATGGTTCCATCCAAGAACATAAGACTTTTATTTTCCCACAGGACACTGGACCTATTTTAGTTGGTGATATACTCTTAGCCATATAGTCGCTCTGTGTATCTGTTCCCTCAAGAATATAGTTTTATTTTATCTGTAGACGCTATAGATGTAGAGCCTACTCAGAAAACGTTGAGAATTAAGGCTCAAGTGTAGAATCCAGAGCAATGTCACTTACTACACAAGAGTAGAAGAAACCTCAAAGCATACTAAAAAGACAGGACCAAAAGATGTAGGGGAAAACCAGGGAAATATGATGTCACTGAGGCCAAGGGGTAAGAATATTTAAGGGAGAAATGCTTTAAAGCGTCAAAGTAATACAGCCCAAGTAGTGTCTATTCACTCACGGAGATACTAAAATGCACAGGAATCTAAGCCAGATGTGGTGTGTTGAGGAAAGAGGAAGTGAGGAAGCAGACAAAATTAATGCAGACAACTTATTCATAAAGACTGGCTTGAAGGAGAGGAAAGGAAGACGTTTATATATTTCAGTGAGATTGGAGGTGCCACTAAAGACAAGGTTGAGGATGCTGGAGAGAGAAGTGGAATAATTGATGGTGTGATAAACGAGGGAATTTATTCATTAGCCAATATTTATGTAGTGC
Organism: Mandrillus leucophaeus; assembly: GCF_000951045.1. Lineage (NCBI taxonomy): Eukaryota > Metazoa > Chordata > Mammalia > Primates > Cercopithecidae > Mandrillus > Mandrillus leucophaeus. The sequence goes on along the minus strand of NW_012100832.1, from coordinate 227,120 downwards.
ATAATATGCCAGATACTGTTCTGAGGGCTGAAAATACAATTGATAAATAAAACAAAATCCCAGCCTTGTGGAGATCACATTCTAGTAGAGGTATACAGGCAAATACAAGCAAATAAGGTAATTGTAGAGAGTAATAATTATTACATAGAAAATAAACAATGCAGTAGTAACTGATTAATAGGGAGGCTACTTTGGGCAGTCAGGCAATCTTGCCCATTTGATGAGTGATGTTAAACTGTGAGTCCCAAATGAAAACAGTTATCAGGCAGCATTTCTTAATTAAAGAAAATGCCCTACCTCTCCTCCCACCAGAGCCTACATTTTAATTACAAATTTCCATCAGAACTACCACAAATTCTTCCTGTTTTGAACTCCTTTTAAGTAAATTATTTGTATGGCATAGTAATTTTTTGTTCCACAGTTATTTCAGTTGTCTTTTTTCCCCCTCAACCATAATGTACGCTACTGTAGAATAAGGACTGCACTTCACTTTTCTTTTATATCCCTAATAGAGTATATATAGTACCAATTTGTTTGGCCCTTACTACAATTTGATTTTCATCACTTAGAACCCTCTATCAATTTCTGGTGTATTCTGACTCCTACCCTATTCCTTCAAATCCATTCCTCCTCTGGTAGTGTTTTGGGGAGTGACACCTTTGATTAAAAAGGAACTTGATGTTTTAGGAACCAGTGACATTCAAAGATGTGGTTGTGGAATTCAGCAAGGAAGAGTGGGGGCAACTGGACTCTGCTGTAAAGAACCTGTACAGGAATGTGATGCTGGAAAACTTTAGGAACCTGAATTCATTGCGTAAAGGTGGTTTCCATATGTTTACCTAATCTGTCCATTTAGTAGTCTCTTCCTACTGTTAAAAGCTATAGGACTGCTGAAGTGACTAAGTTCACTTTTGGGTCGGGGTTCAGGTTTGCTAATATTCTTTGGACACAGTAGCTGATTTTCTGACTGAATCTGGATGAAAGTCCTTTCTGATACTGAGCCAGAGATACACAAGTCTATGGTGCTCTTCTGGCCTTACCCTTCAGCAGCTTAGATTACTGTGTCAGGATAGAATTTTCTTCTCTATAAAAATGTCTGAAGTGTCATATATGTTTGTTGTTGTTGTTCTTTTTATTTTCTCCATGAACAGCATATCTACTTTCCAAACCAGTTGAAAGCCTTAAGTTGGAGAGTAAGAAAAAAAGATGGATAATGGAGAAAGAAATACCAAGGAAGACTGTTTTTGGTAAGAATCAGGTAGATATGAGGCCATAGTAAGAAGCTTCTGTTTCTTAAACATACAGACAATGCACAACCCAATCTTTGAATTGTTAGTTGGGAAGGAGATAGCAAAACCTAAACTTTAGTGGGGAAAAACACATCATTGGCTTTTGTTCACAGGTTCTTTTTCTTATGTGGTAAAATAGTCACATAAGGTTAGGGATAGGACCACAGACACTTAAAGCTATGTGACCTGAGAGAGCTTTCTACCAGTTTCCTCATCTGTAACATAGAGTTAATAATAGTATCTACCTCCAGGTTACTGTGAGGACTTAAATGAGTTGGTGTGCCTAGTATACTTAGAATAGTGCACGGTGCGGCCGGGCGCGGTGGCTCACGCTTGTAATCCCAGCACTTTGGGAGGCCGAGGAGGGCAGATCCCGAGGTCAGGAGATCGAGACCATCCTTGCCAACATGGTGAAACCCTGTCTGTACTAAAAAATACAAAAAATTACCCAGGCGTGGTGGCAGGTGTCTGTAGTCCCAGCTACTCGGGAGGCTGAGGCAGGAGAATGGCGTGAACTTGGGAGGCGGAGCTTGCAGTGAGCCGAGATAGCACCACTGCACTCCAGCCTGTGCGACAGAGAACAGTGCATGGTCATGGTAAGTGCTACATCAATGAAAATTAGTCCACCTAACTTTGAATGTTATTCTTTATTTTAAAGAAAATAAGTCAAGTTTATACTAGAGTGATTTCTAGTAATCTTCCATTTTTCCTTTTTTTTTTTTTTTTTAAACTGTATCACTTATTTTATTTTCTGGAAACGGAGTTCTCACTGTGTTGCCCAGACTGGCCTCAAACTCCTGAGCTCAAGTGATCCTCCTGCCTCAGCTTCCACCTGGAGAACTTCTTAACTTTTGCCTTAACTCCCTATCTTCATCATTTTTGTTTATTCTTCATTCTTGTTAATACTTTGTAAGAGAAAATAAAATTGTGATATTAATATAAGTTCTAGTAAGTATAGAAAAGTAAAACAAGGAATATAACTCGCTCATTACTTCAGTATCCAGAGCTATGCAGTATTAACATTTTTTTAAGCCATTTTCTTTGTTTGTGATGTTGTATCTCTGAGGTTTCTGAATATTTGTTTTCTGAAATTGTGGAACAGTTTTCAAAATTTTTCCAGAATTCATCAGGAACACGTCATTTTATATCCTCTTTTCACCTAACATACCATCATGAGTGATTACCTATTTCACTAATCTTTGAAAATGTGGTTTGTAATTCCCATAAAATATTCAATTATATCATAATATATTTAACCATTCCCCCCGCCCCGCCACTGTTGGACATTTAAGTTGTTGCCAATTTTTCAGGCATGTCTGATAACTTCCATAGGATACCCTATTAGAAGAAGAACTTGGCATTAGAGTATAAATTTATTTAGTTGTCTTATATTATGCTAAATTGTCTACAGAAAGGTTATACCAATTCATACTCTCACTAATAATAGAGTATTATTATCTCTTTATTATCATCCTAGCAAACACTGGGTATTATTTACCTGAATTCTTTATTAATTTGATAGGCAAATTATTCTTCTCTTCCTTTCTAAGGTAAATACCCTCTGTCCCTGCTCCCATTGTGCTTTGGACCTCATTTACCCCTACCTTTTCTCATTTATATTTTCACCATTTCTGTCTCATTTTTCCATCAGCTTTTTAACCTTTTCTGGTCATTACTGATTTTTAAAAGTTTTCTTTCAACCCTACATCCTCCTCTAGCTATTACTCTTTTTCTTACCTCTTCTTTGTAGCCAAACTTCTCAAGTACTTTATGCTTGTTTTTCTCATTTCCTCACCTCCTATTCCATACCCCATTTCAATTTAGCTCTTACCCCAGACATTCACCTGAAACAGTTGTTGCTAAAGTTTTTAATGACTTCATGTAGCTAACTCCAGTAGATATTTTTGAGACATTCCTTATCTCACTTGAATTCTCAGCAGTAAGTTCCACTGTTAACTATGCCTCTTTCTTAAAACATTTTTAGGTTCTTGTAATACTTCTGATGTTCCTCTTTGGTTGGCTATTCTGTCTTTTGCAGACTTAGCTTTCTGTAGCTATCTGATAAATTTCAGAGTTTGCCAACATTTTATCTTGTTTTGTCTTCTCTTCTTGCTCTTTTCTTCCCTAGTTTATTACATCCACAACTAGAACTTAAATTATTTCACATGTATATAGGGGACTTACAGATGTATATCCTTAGATCAGACTTTTTCTCTGGAGATTTATATATGCTATGACATTTCTCTGGGATATCTTAAAGATGCCTTAAATTCCATGCAACCAAAGTCTGATTTTTTTTTCCCTTTCTACTCTTCTATTATTCCCTGAGTAAATGACACTGCCCTCTACCTAGTTACATGAGATACAGTTTATTCTTGACACAACTTCTTCTCCTTCACTTCTCTAATATTTGTTCCTTTTTACTTCCCCACTATCTCTTGAATGTCTCCACTTTTGTCCAACTGCAGTGCTGCTATGCTAGTCCAGGTACCATCATCTCTCACCTGAACCACCACCTTGGCATACTTCTTAGCTCTATTATTCTTGTCCCAACTCCATTCTTGGAACCATACTGCAACCAAGGAGATCGGATTTTGTGATCTGCATTTTTTAAATGCTATATTGATTTCAGTATTGTTAATTTCACATTTTATTCTCTGCCTACTTCTCCAATCTCATCTTGCACCACATCCTCCCCTCCCTCTTTATACTCAAGCCACACCTATCTACTTTCAGCAAATCAACATCAAATATATATTAAGCACCTACATACTGTGTCCTAAGCACTCTCACAGGTGTTGGTGTGCAGCAAAGAAAAGATTCTAAAGGAATGCATTCTGGTTGTCCCTGGAATGTGGCTTGCTGTCTCCCATCCCAGCTTTTGACATAGAACGCTCTTCCCCCTGTCCTTTACCTAATTGACCCTTATTCCTCAGATCCTAAATAAGTGCACATTTCCTTAAGGAAGTCTTTCTGACTTGGTTTTTTCTGTTGTACACTTGTACAGCACCTTACTCTTCCTTTTAGCAGTTATCACAATTATATTTTACATGTATCTCTGTGAATATTTGTCTCCCACATTAGGCTGTATGTTCCTTGAGGGTAGGCATAATGTTTCTTTTTACCCTACCTTTACATCTCCAGCCTGTGGTGCAGATTCCTATAGGAATCAGAGAAAAAAGGATGGATGGATAGATATTAGATAAGAAAGGCAAAAATTATTTTTTGGGTTGTCATTTAGTAAAGCTGTTTATGTGGTTTATTGGTTAAAACCGTAGGGGTTTTTAATTAATGTATTAACATCTTATGTAAATTCTGTGGATCACAGTTGTGGCAAATGGAATATCTCAGTTTTGTTTTTTACTTTTATTCATGGTGACTGCCACACGTTTTTTAAACTTATGTAACTGTATTTCCCCATTGTTTTATATCTGTTCATTTTATACATGTTTTTCCATCCTAAAACTAGGAAACATTTTCTGAGTATATTCTACTTTTATCTATCTCCTCATCTAAACATAATAAATTAATCTGGAATTTACTTCAATAAATGTAAGTTATTTTCTCAAATAGTTAATGGATTGTGGTGGATTAAAGATGACTACAAAATCTATGTCATAGTCTCCATCATGATGTAGATTTTGCCAAGGCAGGAGGATTTCTTGAAGCCTAGAATTCAAGACCAGACTGGGCACCATGGCAAGACACCATCTCTACAAAAAATAAGCTGGGCATGGTGGTGCATACCTGTAATCATAGCTGCTTAGAGGACTGCTTGAGTTCAGGAGTTGGAGGTTGCAGTGAGCTATGATTGTATCACTGCACCCCATCCTGGGCAACAGAGCAAGACCTTGTCACTAAAAAAAAAATAATAAAAAAGAGTGAGGAAGTTATATGAAAAATGAGTTGTACAAACATGAGTAACAAAGATTTAATTAGTGAAATATAATTGGAAATTCTGCTATTACATAAATACTACTAGAACACTGTTTTTGGTTATCTGTTAAAAAGATTACCCAAAACATAGTGACTTAAAAGAGCAATCATTTTATTCTCAAATTTTGTGAGAAGACTGAGGAGTTCTTATGTTTCATACGATGTTAGCTAGGATTGCAGTGTTCCAGGGCTCAAATGGGATGGAATGTCCAAGATGGCACATCATATGGGTGAAAGTTAATGCTGGCTGTTCCTCGGAACTTAACTGTTCTTATGGGCCAGAGCACCTACATGTGGCCTCTCTTTGAGGCTTGGGCTTCTCACAGCAAGGTGGCTGGGTTCTGAAAGGCAACATTCTGAGAGAAATCAGAAGCTGTCACCTTAAAGGCTAGGTCCAGAAGTGGCAGAGTATCACTTCTGCCACATTCTATTGGCTTAGCAATCATTGGATCCGCCCAGATTCAAGGAGAAGCAGAATAAACTCTACTTCAGTATGGGGAGAGTGGCAAAGAATGTGCAGCCATTTTGATCTACATTAATCTGTCCTCTGGTTACAAAATACCTGTGTTCTTCCCCCTTGAAAAATACATTTACTCTCTCCTAAGACCCCCAAAGTCTTGCCTATTATGGCATCAAGGTTGAAGTCTAGGATCTCATCTAAATTAGGTCCAGGTTTGGAATACATTTCTCTCTCTGAAGACTTGTGAATTAAAGGAACAAGCTATCTGCCCCCACACACCTAGTGTACACTGGTGAGGCAGAGACAGGAAATTTTTTAAAAGAATAGAACCAAAGCACAGATTTGATATGGGAGATGAAGGACAATGGTTATTCAGTTTTTTTATGGACTCCAGTATAAATATTAGAAAAGCAATGACTCAAACAAAAATGAAGACATTGAAGTTTTTTTTCAACATGGAAGATGACTTCAGTCTCTCATTTGTTAAGCTAGAGGACTACGATAGTTAAGTGGAGATGTCCTAGAGAGTGATGAAAACAAGGAACAGTAATGTGAGTGCAAAGCTGACATGATTTGGTCACCAATAAATGTTGGAGAATAAAATTATTAGGCATGCTTGAAGTTACAAGAAAAAAGTCAGTGAAATTTTATTTTTAAAAAATTGCTAGAATATAGAGTATACAGAGTATATAGAAGCTAAGTGAGAGGAATTTTGAGAAATGAAGTGGAACATAAAACAGAAATGAGGACAGGTGAAAGGAAAAGACCCAATCTTAATTAGAACAGGTAAAGTTTTGAGTTCTAGGAAGTAGAGTAGAAAACTACCAAAGCACTAATGTTGGAATCAGGAGTTATTTTGAGCCCAGAAAAAGGACTTCCTGTTATCTTACATTATAGTTCTTTTTGCCTTTGTTATATTTAGGGAGTAATTGTGGCTGTATGGAAAAGGAGGGGCACTAAGATTGCAAGTTTGCTTTTAGCTGGTTAAGGTATGGTGCCTGGGAATACAGACATATTCTTAAAATTAGGAGTAAATTGGTATTTTATAGAAAGGAATATTTATTATTGGTGAACAGCTTGGGATAAACAAGATGCTAGAAGAAGGAATATTAGAGCCTTCACACACTAGTTACGAACCAGTGATAACTTGAATTATGATATGATATGCCACCCCCCATCCTTGTTCATATAACCATATTTTACTTGAGCCCTATATAGTTTTATATAGTTTTTTTAATAGTCCCAAATAGCTCTATTTTATTTACTAACCTCTTTTTAATATTTTTGTACCATTTATTTATTTTATAAGTATTTTTTTCTAACCTTGCCACACATTTCCATTCTGTGTTTAAGACCCGTGATATATGCATGTACCTTATACAGTTCAGCCTCCATTTCTAATGAAGCAGTTTCCTTTCTAGTTCATGGCATTTTTTATTTCTCTTTAGACATGCAGAGTATTTCTGGAGAAGAATCATCCCATGGAGTGATGATAACAAGGTTTACTGGAAGTGGACACCCTTCTTCAGATGTCTGGAAAGGTGAGAATTGGTTACATAGGAACCAGAAAAAATGGGACATAAATTTGCCACAAAAGGCTTTCATTCCTGAGACAACCTACACTGAGGAGGAAGATTTTGAGTGTAGTGAAAATAAGGAAAGCTTTGATATTAATTCTGTTAGCTCAATTTGTGCTATACAACAGGGAATTTCTTCAAGAAAGGGGTCTCCAAAATGTGACAAGTTTAAAACTCACTTCAAATTTAATTTAGACTCAGTAGGTAAGCAACATTTAGAATATGAATATGGGGATGACTTGAGTCTAAGTACAGATATTCAGCACCAAAAAAGTCATACTACAATGAATTCCTATGAATGTTATCAATGTGGGAAAGCCTTCTGCCGAAGTTCATCCCTTATTCGACATCAGATCATTCACACAGGAGAGAAACCCTATAAATGCGGTGAATGTGGGAGATTCTTCAACCGACGTACAAACCTTACTAAGCATCAAAAACTTCATGCTGAAGCAAAGGCCTGCACAAGCAATAAATGTGGAAAGGCCTTCAGTGAAAGTGAAGACAGTAATAATCCAACACTACGTTTTGGAAATAATTTCTATGAATGTGTTAACTGTGGAAAATCCTTCAACCGGAGCTCCTCTCTTATTCGACACCAAATGATTCATACAGGAGAGAAACCATTCAAATGTAAGGAATGTAATAAAGCCTTCAACAGGAGTTCAAACCTTGTTAAACATCAAAAACTGCATACTCGAGTTAAGTCCTGAAAAAAGAAAAAAATGAAAGATTAATTACCTTCAGTCAGAATGCAGAACTCATTCAACATCATGAATTTATGCTGGATAAAATCTCATGAATATAATGTAGGAAAACATTTGTCAGATTATTCTTTAAATGATATCACAGAGTTAATATTGGATAGAAATATTATTGGATAGAAATCTGTTTGAAGGAATTTTCCTGGTTTTCAGATGAAGCCGTAAGGCTTTGGAGTTAAACATGGTATCACCGTACAAGTGTTTGTGTATCATTATTTTGATATCCATTACCCTTACCTCTCCCTAGTTCATAAATAGGTCTATAGCATACTAATATCCACTTGATTTATTGATGAAGTAAACATTAGGCAAAACCAAACAATACTCTTGGAGTTGATATTTAACAAAATTCAGCCCTTATAAGAAGGTCACAAGAAATCAGGAGCTCATGAGAATATAAGAGAACACTTCTAAGCACAGAAATCTCTGAATTAATGGCTAAGACAACAGTAACAGCCATTTACTCCATTCCTGACAATACTCTTTGCTGTCTTGCTACTGAATGGAGACTAGAGTTGGGATAGGGTTATCAGTTGCAATGGGAGAAATATGTATTGCTGTTAATCTATATGTATTGTTAAAATCTGCATTTGTTTAAAGTACAGCAGGTCCTTGAAAAATGTTTTTGTTTTGTTATAATGTTATAATTGTTATGATGTTGATGAGAAAAATATCGATTCCCAGCCAGGGACACTGTGTGGAGTTCGCACACTCTCCCCATGTCTCCAGGTGCTCCAGTTTCAAACCCCAAAGATGTATACAGTAGGTTAATTGACATATCTAAGTTATCTCAGTCTGAGTTTGTAAGGGAGTGTGCCCTGCAGTGGAGTGGCTACTAATCAGGGTTGGTTCCCACCATTGCCCTGAGCTGCTAGGATGCTCTCTGTCTACCCATGGCCCTGTACTGGAATAACAGGGTAAATAATTATCTTACCTGTTTTTATTAATCCTTCTTAAATGTGTATATAGCTCAGATTTATTTTAATGTCTAATACTGGAAATATTTGGGGTCTTTAGAAGTTTGATGATGTTGTGACGAGACATTTGCCATAGGAACTTAACTCTTGTTTGTATCCATTAGTCTACGGTAAAGTCGGTTTTGTTATACATCATTTCACTTAAAGTTGCAGTTCCTAAGAACCTATTAATGATGTTCAGTGCAGACTTACTGTACCTTTGGGAACCTAGGCTGGAGAGACATCCATAGCCTTAGGTATATCATTTATACCAGACATTATGAGGTTACTAAAGTCTCCTAATACTCTGTACACCAGAACTCTGCCTTCTGTAAACTACCTCAGGATCCCATCTGGTTCTTGAGCCAAGAAGTATGACTTAATCTGCCCCAAAAAATTCACACTGGAGACATTCCCAATTAATGATGATGGTAGCTTTTTGTGAAAGTTCATACTTTATTCAAAGGCAGAAAAGGTATACTGGAGTGAACTCCTATGATTAGTTAAATAATGTCAAAAATCTATGTTTGTTCATCCTTTATATTGTAACACAAGTTTTATTAGGACAAAGCCCTACATAAGTAATTGATACAGAAATTCATATAAACAAGAGGTAACTTGTAGAGAAGCCTAACAAGAGAAAAGCACTCTGAATGTAAAAAATTCTTGAGGTATAGTTCATTCATCAAAGTACTTATATTAATGGATTCTGGTTTTTTAACTTTAGGTATTCCAAGTCCAGTATTTCAGTTTTGAAAATAAGCTGTGATTTTCTTTTGGATGGTTGAAAGATAGAAGTACTATTTTCATTCTTTATATTCTTTGAACAACTAGCTATTTGAGCCTAAATAAAATACTTATTTTTTTCTCTTAAATCTCCAAGCTTTCTTTAAAAAGTGTTTACTATATTCACTAAGTTTAACATCACATAGTTTCAAATAATTTTTGGAGTACATTTAAAGCTCCTGCAGAGCATTTATAGCCAATTAACATCTTCTCACAGCCTTGTTCCACAAGCCTATTTATTTAGTACATTGTATTAGAGTTCTCTAGAAGGACAGAACCAATAGGATAGATGTATATATAAAGGGGAGTTTATTAAGGAGTATTGATTTACACAATCACAAAGTGAGGTCCCCCAATAGGCTCTCTGCAAGCTGAGGAGCAAGAAAGCCAAGTCCCAATTTTACATAGAGTCCAAGTCCCAAAACCTCAAAAGTAGAGAAGCCGACAGTGCAGCCTTCAGTCTGTGGTTGAAGGTCCAAGAGTCCCAAAGCTGAAGAACTTGGAGTCTGATGTTTGAGGGTGGGAAGCATCCAGAACAGCAGGAAAAAGTTGTAGGCCAGAAGACTAAGCCAGTCTAGTCATTCCAATTTCTCCTGCCTTTTATTCTTGCCACACTAGCAGCTGATTAGATTGTGTCCACCCAGATTGAGGGTCCGTCTGCCTTTCCCAGTCCACTGACTCAAATGTTAATCTCCTTTGGCAACACCCTCACAGACACACTCGGGAACAATAATCAAGTTGGCACTCAATATTAATCATCACATATTTGAGTTTTACTGTATACCATCAAAGGTAGATATCTAAGCTGAAACATGAAGAGTGTAGATTAACCAGGTTGTGTCTAGCAAGTGTGGAAATGTTAGGAGAGATGATAAAGGAAAAACAAGGGGCACAAAGCTATAAAGGGATGAGGGCATGGCATGTTCAGGAAACAAAGTTCACTTACTAGAATACAGCATTGGGAAAGAATGGAGCTTTCATTTCACATAGAAGTAAAGCTACAGAGAGACTCAAGGGGCACATCATGAGAGGTCTTGTAAGCCACTTTAGAAGTTTCAGCTTCAGCCTAAAGGTAATAGATAAAATTGTTAACTACACATTTAGTACTCTGAAAATGCTAATTGAAGTAACAAGACAAAACTCAAAAGGAGGAGAAAATCATTTGCTGCTGATATGGTTGACCATCATGACAACCTAATAAAATTCATTGAAAAACTTAGATTTAATACATGAATTTAGATAAGGTAAATATACCAACTTTTCTCAAAAATAATCTTGAATAAGTGGAAAGCTATGTCTGGATGGGAAGACTGCTATCGAGATTTTGAGTCTCTACACATTAAATGACAAATGAAAAATTCTAATCAGATATTCAATGGGGAGGATTTATTTCACAAAATGATTATATAGTTTACTTTGTAGAAGTAAGAAACTAGTTGTGACCATTTTTTTAAAAGCAAGGTAATGAGAACATTACTAGTAACATAGTGTGATACTAGTCTATTGACGTGTGAGACAATTGTTTATAATTAGACCTAGGTGTTTATAAGAATTTAGCATATAATAAACTGTCACTTCAAATTAGAGTGGAAACATTCAATATTTACATATATATCATATACAGATGTATACATATATGAATATATATGATATACGTTGATATATTTTTTGAAAATTTGACCATGCTGTGGAAAACTGGTCTAAAAAGTTAAATGCCAGTCTCAACCAATAAACAAGGGAAATTTTCTATTTTCACTAATACTAAAATACTTAAAGATCACATATTGGGCTGATAGACAACATATAAAAGGAACAATGATACTCAATTTTAGTGGGACTCTCAAGAAATGTAACTCACATGCCACTATGGGAATGCAAATAATTACTTTCTGGAGGGCCAACTTGACAATATATATTGAGAGTGTTTAAAAAGTCAAGTTACAGGAGGAAACAGCACAAGTTAGGATTCAAAAAATCACAAGACCGCATGAGCTCCAGAGAGTGACAAAGAATGCACAGTCTGTACAAAGGAAGAGCAATGGGAGTTGAAGAAAAGACCAGCATCCGGCCTACAAAAAGGAAGGAAGGAGCTGCAGAAGTCAGCCCGATCAAGCAAAAAACAAGTATGAGTCAAGAACCACCAGATTCACACTGAGCAGCATCAACAATCACCTAGAGGTGAGGCCAAAGATGAGGATAATAGGGGTAAAGCAAGTGCTTCACCCAGACTCTCTTTCTTCTACTTAAATACATCATAAGCACCTTACTAGGCTGTCCAGCTATTTCATTTTTAGAGAGTTGTAATCCAGGTGTCATTGCTGTAGATTGCCATGGATCGACACTCTGATTATCCATGTGCTTTTCTGCAGCCTAATGCTGAATCCCGCTTAGAGGATCTATTTTGTAGAGCTGCTTTGGTCCCAGTCTTCATTTTCCTCTGGGTCAGCAGGAAACAGATGTCATTCTCAATTTTAGAATAAGAATAGTTTAATATTATGGGACTATTTTTAAAGGTGTGGGCAAAGTTTAGGGAAACCACAAGAAATAGGAAAATACCCAAAAGCTAGTAATCAGGGTTTTTTTGTTTTTATCCTCAGGCCTAAAAAGGCAAGACAAAGGAGTCATCACCAGAAGCTAGGAGTCATGCAAAGAGGGCACTTTGGTAAGAGCTGCAACCTGAGGTCTAGGAAAGCAACAGTCAAAATCAACCCTCCTGTCTCCTGCCAGGGACTCCCACTGGCTATAGCCATGGAGTTAAAGAGCCCATTGATGTCACCCATTTAGGCCGGCCTCCCAGAGTGGAGAAAAGTGGAGAGTGGATCTAGAAGGGAAAATAGAGGATATCTGGTATGGGATCCAGATTGATCTGATAAGGGACTTATTGTGAACCTCAGCCCTGCCATATATATCTATGAGTCACATCCTTGGAAGTCCAACTCCTTCTTGGGCTGGTTTCTGTACCCTATTATGTTATCTAAAGCAAGTGGAAGTGTATTTTTTAAGTTTGGTCATCTCACTTGGTAATGCTTGGTGTCTTCACCTTGTAGTGTAAGTGGTTCTTACAGGGTGGTCCCCAGACCAGCAGCATCAACATATCTTAGGATTTGTTAGAAATACTAGTTCTTGGGCCCCACCACAGACCTAATCAGGCAGAAATTCTGGAAAATGGACAGTAATTTTTCTTGTAACAAGCCCTCTAATTCTGATGGAAGTTTGCAAACCTCTGATCTAAGCTTGACATCTGGGCCTAATCTTACCAATGATGCTGATTGTAAGTTTACATAATGTTTCTAAAATTAGCCTTGCATCAGCTATCACCTATATTTTTCCTGTGTCATATTGTATGTCATAAGCCCTTGTTTCTGAAGGGCCCTTGTATTCTAAGTTTCTCTTCAGAGAGAAATAATATATTCAGAAACTATCAATTGTTGATGCCCTTCTCAAGCAAATTAACAGTTCTACCCATTTTCTTAGTGCCCAGTATTTCTAGTCTACTCATCCACCTTTCCTGGGCATGGTCTAATTTAAAGAGTCTTAGCATACATTTAATTAGTGAATTCAATTGACTTAATCATATAGTCATGTAACTACCACCATAATCCATATATAGAACAGTTCTACCACTACAGAAAATTCTCTCCTGTTCTTTTATAGTCAAGCTGTTCCCTCAACCCCAGCCTTCATGACCACTGATCTGGCCTCTCTGTATATAATTTTGCCTTTTTCAGAATGTGATATAGGTGGATTCATATGGTATACAGGTTTCTTAATCTGGCATCTTTCACTTAGCCTACCTAATTGAGATTCAAACATTGTTATTGCATCTTATTTATTGCTAAGTAGCAATAAAATATAATTACTATTAAAATGTGGTTACATATATTCTCAATATATGAACCATCTGAGTTATTCATATATGTGTTATTTTTAATTTTGTTATTTATTCATACATAGGAATAACTCAGTTATTCATTCACCAGTTGAGAGACATTTGGATTGTTGGAGTTAAGTATTAAAAAATCACAAATATTTTTAAGAGTTTGTGTTAAGATATGTTTTCATTTCTCTTGGTATATACCTAGGTGTGAGATTGTTGGGTCCTATGGTAAGTGTATGTTTATCTTCATAAGAAACTGTCAAACTATTTTACAAAATGGCTGTATCACTTGGCATTCTGACCATAATGGGTGAGAGTACCTGACGTTCCACATACTAACATTGGATATTCCCAGTTTTGCTTTGCTTTAGCTATGGTGTACTAGAGTAAGTTCACATTGGCTCACAAAAAGTAACTGTTAAATTATCAGGAATTTTGTGAGCTAAGTGAAATTATGTTATAGCTTGGTATCAACCAAGATTTACACCACAGAAACTGACAAATGCTATTAATCAGGGTTGTTTTTTTTTTTAATGTTTTTTGGAGACCTAGCTAAATATTTACCATACCACTATGTTAGCAATTGTAATAAGTATGTAATAGTACCTCAGTATCGCTTCAATTTGCATTTTCTGAATGATTATATTATATTTTCATGGGCTTGTTTACATATATTTTTGATGAAATGTCTTCTTAAATCTTTTGGCTATTTTAAAATCTAGTTGTTTTCTTAAGTTTTGACAGTTTTTTATATATTCTAGATGGAAGTCCTTTATTGGATATGTATTTTGTGTAAACATTTTTTGCACAGTCTATGGCTTGTCCTTTCATTTTAAACAGTGTCTTTCAAAAAGAAGTTTATAATGTTAATGAAGTTAATTTTATCAATTGTTTCTCTCATTGATTGTGCTTTCACTGTCATACCTAAAATATTTCTCCAATTTTCTTCTAGAAGTTTTAGAGTTTTAGGTTTTACATTGAGGTTTATGATCCATTCTTAGTTAACATTTGTATATTATGTGAGGTATGGGCCAACTTTTATTTGCTTATGGATATCCAGCAGTTTCAGTACTATTTGTAGAAGACTATAGATTGAATTACCTTTGAACATGTGTCAAAAGTCAATGAACTGCTATGTCAGTCCATTCCTGGAGTCTGTTTTCTTTCACTGATCTTTGTGCCTATCCTTTCAGTAATACATTAGTCTCTTCATTAATGAATATTTAGCCTTGAAATCAGATCATGTAAGTCTTCTTAGTTCTTTTTTTTTTTTTTAATGTCTTTGGCTTTCTTGTTCCTTTGCAGTTCCATATAAATTTTTAAAGTTAGCTTATTTTTACAGAATAATCAAGATGAGTTTTTATTGGGCTTGTATTAAATCTAAAGATCATCTTTTGTATATGTGTCTTTTAACACTGTTTTACATACATTAGTGTGTGTTGAATGTAATCACTCACTGAAATAACATTCTCAAATGAGTGCCCAAGTAACATTCTAAGAAGACTCTTTTATACATTTGTATTTAAACAAAGTTTTACATGCATTACATCATAGTGAATACATCCATTTGTTGAAATACTACTACTCAAGCTGTACAAGTAGAACTCCTACATCATCTTTTATACATGGATCTTCACATGCATCATTTGTGGTGAACTCAGATGTGGCCACCACATTAATGTGAGTAAACAGTGTTGAAAGACAAAGATACAGAAGAAATATCTGAGTGAAACTTCCACACCAAACTGAGAACAGTGTTATTTCAGTAAAGGTATATTGAACACTGTAATACATAATATACAGAGTTTAAAGTCACACATGTAAAAGTGTTTCTGAGAGTGCCACTTGTGTACCAGGTTGAGAATGGTGTTATTTCAGTGATTGGATGTATTCACTACTATGCAATGATGTAAAACTTGTTTTTAAACACATGTATAAAAGATGTTTCCAAAGTGCTACATGGGCATCAATTTGAGAAACATGTTTTTAGTGTGCAAATATGCTCACTCTGTTCAAACAATGTTTAAAGGCACCTAAATAAAAGATGTTTCTAGGACTGCTATTTACAGACAAATCTAAAGATCAATTTTGGGAAATTTCACATTTTAAAAATACTGTGTCTTCCAATACATAAACGTGGTGTGTCTTAAAGTTTTTTATATCTTTTGTCAGTCTTCTGTAGGTTTCAGCATACAGAACTTACAAAGATTTTGTTAGATATACTTCCATGTAATTAACATTTTTAGTACATTATAAATAGTACTGTTTTTGTAACTTGAATTTCCATTTGTTCATTCCAGTGTATACAAACAAAATTATTTCATATTGACTTAGCTTCCTATAAGGGTGCTAAATTCACTCTAGTAGTTTTTTGTTATCTCATTGAGTTTTTTTATATAGACAATCATGTCATCTGTGACTCCTTTTTAGTATTTTAGTTCTGTCTTCAGGGAGGATACTGGTCTTTTAATTGTACGTCTTGGTCTAGTTTGGATTAGACTAATGCTGGTATAATTAGGTGAGTTGGAAAGTTGTTCCTTATTTTCTATTTTCTGGAAGAATTTCGGTAAAACTGGTATTATTTCTTCCTTAAATATCTGATAGAATTCTCCAGTGAAACCTTTAGGCTTTGAGCTTCCTTCGTTGGAAAGTTTTAAATTATGAAATCTATTTTTAAGAGAAATAGAGCTATTGAGAGTTATTTGTTTCTTCTTGAGTGAGCCTTAGCACTTGGTGTTTCAAGAATATACCATTAAATATTACACAGCCATAGAAAAGAATGAAATCATGTCCTTTGCAGCGGCATGGATGGAGCTGGAGGCCGTTATCCTAAGCAAATTAATGCAAGAACAGAAAACCAAATACCGCATGTTCTCACTTATAAGTAGGAGCTAAACATTGAGTACACATGTGCATAAAGTAGAGAACAATAGACATTGGGCCTAGTTGAGGGTGGAGGGTGGCATGAGGATTGAAAAACTACCCATCAGGTACTATGCTTATTATCTGAGTGATGAAATAATTTGTACATCAAACCCCAGTGACACACAATTTACCCATGTAACAAACCTGTACGTATCCTCCCCAAAACTAAAATAAAAAATAAAAGTTGGAAAGAAAAAACAATGTTTATATCATCTAAGTTGTGGACTCTATAGGCATAATATTCTATGGAAAGAATTGTTCACAATATTATCTTGTTTTCCTTTTAACATCTATAGGATCTGTGGTCCCTTCTTTCCTGATAGCGTAACTTGTATTCTCCATTTATCTCTTAGTCTGGCTAATGGTTTATCATTTTCATTGATTATTTTTCTATTTTTAATTACATTTTTATAATTTTGTTCCTTCTGCTTGATTTGGGTGTACTTTTTTGTTTCTTAAGGTGGATGCTTATTTTTTTAAGTATATGGGAAGTTGACATTTCTTTTATTACTTATTACACTTTAAGTTCTGGGATCCATGTGCAGAACAGGCAGGTTTGTTACATAGGTATACACGTGCCATGATGGTTTGCTGCATCCATCAACCCGTCATCTGCATTAGGTATTTCTGTTCATGCTATCCCTCCCCTAGCCCCCTACCCACTGACAGGCCCTGGTGTGTGATGTTCCCCTCCCTGTGTCCATGTGTTCTCATTGTTCAACTCCTACTTATGAGTGAGAATATGCGGTGTTTGAGTTTCTGTTCTTGTGTTAGTTTGCTGAGAATGATGGTTTTCAACTTTGTCCATGCCCCTGCAAAGGACATAAACTCATCCTTTTTTATAGCTGCATAGTATTCCGTGGTATATATGTGCCACAATTTCTTTATCCAGTCTATCATTGATGGGCATTTGGGTTGGTTCCAAGTCTTTGCTATTGTGAATAGTGCTGCAATAAACATACA
Organism: Mandrillus leucophaeus; assembly: GCF_000951045.1. Taxonomy (NCBI): domain Eukaryota; kingdom Metazoa; phylum Chordata; class Mammalia; order Primates; family Cercopithecidae; genus Mandrillus; species Mandrillus leucophaeus. Next base: position 209,587 of record NW_012100832.1, on the reverse strand, counting down.
TGTACATGTGTTTTTACAGTATAATGATTTATAATTCTTTGGGTACCCAGTAATGGGATTGCTGGTCAAATAGTGTTTCTGGTTCTAGATCCTTGAGGAATCTCCACACTGTCTTCCACAATGGTTGAACTAATTTATACTCCCACCAACAGTGTAAAAGGGTTCCTATTTCTCCACATCCTCTCCAGCATCTGTTATTTCCTGACTTTTTAATGATTGCCATTTTAACTGGCGTGAGATGATATTTCATTGTGGTTTTGATTTGCATTTCTCTAATGACCAATGATGGTGAGCTTTTTTTCATATGCTTTTTGGCCGCATAAATGTCTGCTTTTGAGAGGTGTCTGTTCATATCCTTTTGTTTGTTTTTTTCTTGTGAATTTGTTTAAGTTCTTTGAAGATTCTGGATATTAGCCCTTTTTCAGATGAATAGATTGCAAAAATGTTCTCCCATTCTGTAAGTTGCTTGTTCACTCTGATGATAGTTTCTTTTGCTGTGCAGAAGCTCTTTAGTTTAATTAGATCCCATTTGTCTATTTTGGCTTTTGTTGCCATTGCTTTTGGTGTTTTAGTCCTGAAGTCTTTGGCCATACCTATGTCCTGAATGGATTGCCTAGGTTTTCTTGTAGGGTTTTGATGTTTTAAGGTCTTACATTTAAGTCTTTAATCCATCTTGAGTTAATTTTTGTATAAGGTGTAAGGAAGAGGTCCAGTTTCAGTTTTCTGCAAATGGCTAAGCACTTTTCCCAACACCATTTATTTAATAGGGAATCCTTTCCCCATTACTTTTGTCAGGTTTGGCAAAGATCAGATGATTGTAGATGTGTGGCAATATTTCTGAGGCCTCTGTTCTGTTCCATTGGTCTATATAGCTGTTTTGGTACCAGTACCATGCTGTTTTGGTTACTGTAGCCTTGTAGTATAGTTTGAAGTCAGGTAGCCTGATGCCTCCAGCTTTGTTCTTTTTGCTTGGGATTGTCCTGGCTATATGGGCTGTTTTGTGGTTCCATATGAAATTTAAAGTAGTTTTTTCTAATTCTGTGAAGAAAGTCAATGGTAGCTTCATGAGGATAGCATTGAATCTATAAATTACTTTGGGTGATATGGCCATTTTCACAATATTGGTTGTTGCTATCCATGAGCTTGGAATGTTTTTCCATTTGTCTGTGTCCTATCTTATTATACATTTCATCTCCTGATTACTCTGAATTACATTTTAACTTCTCTGTGTGGCTCACATATATGGGGCTTTTTTTGTTTGTTTGTTTGTTTGTTTTGAACAGGCACTTTGGTATGTAACAAGGTTTGAAATCAAATTTAAACCTGGGCACAGGTGGCTCACACCTGTAATCCCAGCACTTTGGGAGGCCAAGGTGGGTGGATCACTTGAACCCAGGAGTTCAAGACCAGCCTGGGCAAAAGGGCAAAATCCCATCTTTACAAAAAACACAAAAGTTAGCCAAGCATGGTGTCACATGCTTGTAATCCCAGCTACCAGGGACGCTGAGGTGAGAGGATCACCTGAGCCCAGGAGGTTGAGGCTACAGTGAGCCATGAGCATGCCATTGAACTCCAGCCTGGGCAACAGAGTGAGACCCCATCTCAAAAAAAAAAAAATTACTTATATTCATGTCCCTATTTTCTAGGTAAATGTTTTAATAAAACAAGGCTTGAATAAAACAAGCTGCTTCTGGTTTTCCAAATGCCTCTCTAATTGTTCATTACATTCTATGATTTCTTTGCATGAGAATTAGTCACTGGCCTATCTTTCCATTATTATGCCATGTGCTGATTCTTCCTAATAAACTGGGTACTTTGGTGTTGAATCACTGGATTTTATTCAGGTTTCCATTTCTAAATGAAGACCAAAATGTGAATTTATTCCATGTCCTTATGCTTTTAAGAAAGAAAGAGCCCTCATATTGACAATTAGAATCTCAGTAACAGTGACTTTGCTTCCAAAGATACACTTGTAAACTGTGAAAGAACATGTCAAGTACATTGTCACTTTAAAGGCCATTACAATTTCTGTTTACTTTCCTGTATCAAATTTTCTCTAAATATACATTTGAGCTACTCATTGTAGAATTAAGAAAACCCACATTTTTCCTGATTATCTTAATCTCTGATTACTGAGGTATGATTGCCACCACAGAGAAAAAGCTCTACTAAAAAGATATACTTTTTTTCCAAAAGCAAACAAAAAAATTTTCAACCTATGTGTACAAATAACTTGAATGTACTCCATTTTAAATTTTGACTTTGGAATCACATAAATGTTTTATATAATTAAACATAATTGCATCAGTGAAGTGAAAATAGCTTAAAAAAAAAAAAAAAGTTAAAACTAATGAACCCAACTATATATTGGTAGTAAAAGCACAGAATTATCTCAAGATTTAAAATATAGTATACTTACTAAACATGATGGATTATATCCTAAGAAAAAAATTGCAAAGAGCTTTAAACTACATAAGAATGCTCTCATCTTTCATAACTGATATTAGCATTGGTAGTCTGTTATTTTTTATTGTTTGAGATGGAGTCTCACTTTGTTGCCCAAGCTGGAGTTCAGTGGTGCAATCTTGGTTCACTGCAATCTCCACCTCCTGGGCTCAAGCAATTTTTGTGCCTCAGCCTCCTGGGTAGCTGGGATTACAAGCACCTGCCACCATACCTGGCTAATTTTTTGTATTTTTAGTAGAGATGGGGTTTCACCATGTTGGCCAGGCTGATCTCAAACTCATGACCTCAAGTGATCTGCCCGCCTTGGCTTCCCATAGTGCTAGGATTACAAGCGTGAGCTACCACACCTGGCCAGCATTGGTATTTTGAAATATATATCAACCCCTATGACATATTCTTGTTAAAACTCAATCTATTCAAACTTCTAGATCTATAAGTGCAGAAAAATATGGAAATATGAATAATACAGGATGATAACACTACAAAATGCAATCAGTGAAATAAAAATATAAAAATCTGTACAGAAAAAAAGGATCCAATTTCTTTAACAAAATGCATGAGAACAAGTTATAGATGACAAGCGACTTAAGAGGCATATTAACCAAGTCCAATGTCTTGCCCTTGTTTAGATCCTGATCCGAACAAATCTACTGTAAAAAGATATTCTTGTAACAATTGGGAAAAATTAAACATGGACTAAATGTTAGAAAATATTCGGTATTTACTGCTATTAACTTTGTTAGGTGATAAAATGTATTTTGGTTATTTTTTAATCCTTGTATATTAACAGTACACACTAAAGTGTTTACGGATGAAGTAGTGCTTAAGATTTGCTTGAAAATGCAGATGAAAACGAGATAATTTAAACAAGAATGACAAATTATTGACAATATTTAAGCTTGGTGATGAATAAGTGGGCATTCAGTATACTGTTCTCCCTGTTTTTGAAATTTTCCATCCTGAAAAGTTTTTAAAATAATTTACCCTCTATCTCACTTGTGTCAGTGTGCAGGTACCTACTACAACATATGCTCTGCTTCTTACTGAGCACACAACTAGATATTCCCAGACTTCCTTCCTTGCAGGTACATGTATACATGTGATAGTTCTAAACAATGGAATGTGCACCAAACATGATAAATGAAGCTTTCAGAGCCGCCCCATACAGCCCTGTGGGGGAACTCTGTCGTGTTCTTCTCCCTTGCAAGTGATTGGTAGAACAATGACTAGAGCAATCTTGAAAGCCAAGTGTTGAAGATGACAGAGTGCAGATATCCAGAGTAATCTGAAGGGTCATGTGGAGCAAATACCCCTTCAGCCAGCTTTAGCCCTGGACTGTCACATGAAAAAAAAAAAATGGATTAAGTTTAGATCACTACATTTGAGCATATTTCTTAGAGAAGTCTGCCTCCTTAACTAATAAGAATCATCTCTTGCCTGAATCCTGACTGCCTAGCACAGTGTCTGAACATAGCAGATGTTAAAAAATGTGTAAGTATAATAATCCTAAATCTTTTCCGTCACATCTGTCAACAGTGGATCATATCTCCTTCTATGAGAGATTATTCTTCCTTCGTAGCAGAGTTGTTGCTCCTCTGCATTTACATAGCTCTTTGGGCTAGCTTGTATTGCAGTCTTTTCATTGCAGTTTGGTAATACCTTCTCCTCTATCTCCCTGAAGATAGGAATAAATTTTTCTGTACTATTTTGTATCCCATCACCAATCAGAATGCCAGGAATATAGTAGATGCTCAATAAATGCTAACTAATAAACGCCTATCATAGAGAAAGCATGAAATGGGTAGATTAAAACATGAAAATCTTTGAGTTCTTTGAGTGCATATCTTTAGAAAGGAGCAGAGAAGAAAAGTGAGAATTATTAGATTTTTCTTTAAGAGGATAAGCCAAGAAATAGGAATCAGAGATACAGAAAATTGTTAGGAAGAAACCTATGAAATGATATTATAAGTTAACACATTCTGATTCAGTCTTAGTTAAAATTGTTATCAAAACCATAGACATAAAGTCAAAACAATATTTAGCAAGAACTCAAGCTGGGAAGAGAACATTGATACAGGTGTTTTGAGTACATAAAGCAGGGTTAGCCATTGTCTTAGGAATAAACTGGAAAATGTTAAAGAGTACTTACAGAATAGCTAACAAATTTTAAATTAAAGTCATTTTTAAACTACGTATTGTCACTGTAAGGTTGTTTTTGCCAAGTCTGTTTACTAAAGGAAAATATTTTCCCTGTACTACTCAGAGATTTGTTTTAATAGTTGTCTTCCCAAGACTACTCATCTGGAACCTTGAGACTGCCTAATCTGGGAAACCACATTAAATGTTTGAGATAATTATATTTGTTAATTTAAAGTTATAGATCAGGCATCAGTAACCCCTCCCCCTTTTTTTCTGTAAAGAATGAGATAGTAAATAATTTAGGCTTTATAGGTTAAATAGTCACTCTTTGTCAAAACTACTAAATTTTTTACGAAAGCAGCCATAAGCAATACGTAATGAATGGGTATGACTATGTTAAAATAAGATTTTATTTACGAAAACAGGTGACAGGCCAAATTTGGCCCATATAATTCATCAGCCCCCTTTAGACTAAGTTTATCCTACGAGACTTTTTTTTTTTTGACCAATATTGTAGCAGTTTATTTCCTATAAATTCACAGATTGTTTTTTATATTTAACTCAATATTGAATAACTATAAACACTGTAAACTCTCCTACTAAATTGGGAATGTATCTAAGGTTTTCTCCTTGCAAGAGATTTTTGCAAGTAAAATTCATGAGTGATTTTAATAAATGGATTTTAAATTAGAGTGGAAGATCTTTTACTTTCATAAATTCCAAAACTCTTGTATAAATCAATGGAAGGTGGAATTTCAAGGAAAGTAGAAATCTTCCCTGGCAAATGCCAAAGAAATTTTGACAGAGATGAAACTAAAATAATTCCATTATATTTTCCCATAAAATGATTACCAGGACAGTATTAGTAGAGTAGTGTGAACTATAAAATTGTAGAGCTCAAGAGGCTAGAAAGAGCTGATCTGTGGAGAAATTCAGACTCTGTATTTCCAATGTCATAAAATAGCCCTCAGCATTGAAAGGATTTTTAAAAATCTTTTAATTTGGAATTTTTGTGGGTACATAGTAGGTGTGTATATTTATGGGGTACATGAGATATTTTGATACAAGCATGCAATGTAAAATAATCACATCATGGAGAGTAGGGTATCCATCCCCTCAAGCATTTATCCTTTGTGTTACAATCTAGTTACACACTTATCTTTAAATGTACAGTTATTATTGACTACAGTCCCATTGTTGTGCTATCCAATAGTAGGTCTTAATTAATTTTTTTTTGTTCCCATTAGCCATCCCCACCTGCCTCCCTGCGCCCAACTACCCTTTCCAGCCTCTGATAACCATCCTTCTATTCTCTATGTCCGTGAGTTCAATTGTTTAGATCTCACAAGTAAGTGAGAACATGTGATATTTGTCTTTCTGTGCCTTATTTCATTAACATAGTGATCTCCAGTTCTATCCACATTGATGCAAATGACTGGATCTCATTCTTTTTTATGATTGAATAGTACTCCATTGTGTATATGTTCCACATTTTCTTTATCCATTCCTCTGTTGATAGACACTTATGTTGATTCCAAATCTTAGCTGTTGTGAACAGTACTGCAACAAGCATGAAAGTGCAGATATTTCTTTGATATACTGATTTCCTTCTTTTGGATACATACCTGACAGTAGGATTGCTGGATCAGATGGTAGCTCTATTATTAGTTTTTTGAGAAACCTCCAAACTGTTCTCCATAGTGGCTGTACTAATTTACATTCCCATTAACAGTATACAAGGGTTCCCTTTTCTCTAAATTCTCACCAAATGTTATTGCCTGTCCTTTGTGTATATGCTATTTTAACTGGGGTGAAATGATATCTCATTGTAGTTTTGATTTGCATTTCTCTGGTCAATTATGTTGAGTACCTTTTCATATGCCTGTTTGCCATTTGTGTGTCATCTTCTGATAAATGTTTATTCAAATCATTTGCCGAGTTTTTGACTGGATTATTAGATTTTTTTTCCTATAGAGTTGTTTGAGCTCCTTAAAAGGAATTATTTCTTAAAAGTAAAAACAAAATAAATCTCATGTAAAAGTGGCCTGAGTATCATAAAATTGATTTATTTTCCAAAAAGTCCGATTAATGTCTTAAAATATGAAATGTTGAAACAGAGACCAAGGATGCTAACATCTTATGATGAAAATAAGGGCCCAGGTGAGGTACATGAGAATAAATTCAGAGAACTGGCAGCGTTTAATTGATGAAGAAGCACCTACATTGAATTCAGAAGAGCATATGAGCTAATCAGTATACAGAAGATATGTGAAAATGATGTTGCAGTATTGAGGGAACTTAGCTGACTTTTGTCTTATTCTCAGACAAAGGAAAGTTAGAGGAGTTTTTGTTGTTGTTGTTTTATTTAATAATTCCATTTAAGAAGAAATTGGTTCCTCTCTGGCTAGCAAATACTTTTTGGTTCTCACCTGGAGAGGTAACTTACAGATTATTTTATTCTCCACTAATCATCACTCTTCCCCAAGGTCCAGCTGAGTGATTACAATTGGCTTGAAAAATCAGTATCTTGTTTGTGGAGAGAAATGTACATGTATATGTTTTCTGTTTCTTCTATCAGTTTCCTGTGGCTGCTATAGCAAATTACCACAAACTTAATGGCTTAAAACAACACATCTTTATGTTCTTAAAGTTCTAGATATCAGACGTCTGAGATCAGTTTTAATGAGAAAAAAGTCAAGATGTTGGCAGCATCGTGCTCTTTCTGGAGGGTCTGGGGAGAAGCTGTTCGTCACCTTCTCTAGCTGGCATTCCTGGGCTTGTGGCTATATCACTTCAATCTCTGTCTTTGTGGTCGTATCACCTTCTCTTCTGTGTGAGGTTGATAGGGACTGAATTCTGTCCTCCAAAATTCATGTGTTGAAGCCCTAATTCTGAATACCTCAAATGTGACTGCACAGTAGTCTCCCCTTTTCAATGGTTTCACTTTCTGTGTGGTCAACCATAGTCTAAAAATATTAAATGGAAATTTCCAGAAATAAATAATTCATAAGTTTTAAATTCTGAGCCATTCTGAGTAGTCTGATGAAATTTTGCTCTCCTGCTCTGTTCCACCATGTCCAGCACAGGATGTGAATGATCCCATTGTCCAGCATATCTGTACTATAAACTCTACTTGACAGTCACTTAGCAGATACCTTGGTTATTAGATTTTTAAAATTTTGGTGTATATAAGGCTCTGTACTCTCTGAGGTTTCACGCATCCACTGGGGGTGTTGGAATGCATCCCCTGTGGATAAGGAGAAACTATTATATTTGGAGACTGGGCCTCTAAAGAGATGATTAAGTTAAAATGATACCATTAGAGTGGGCCATAATCCAATCTGTCTGGTATCCTGATAAGAAGAGGAGATTTTGACCCACAGAGAGACCCAGGTATGCATGCAAATAGAGAAGGAACATGTGAAGACAGATGGAGGCCTCAGAAAAAAATAACAAACCTGCTGACACCTTGATCTTGGAATTTCAGCTTCCAAAATTGTGAGAAAATAAATTTCTGTTGTTTATGCCATCTAGTCTGTGATATTTTGTGATAATGAATACACTCTTGTGACAACAAACCCACTCCTAAGATAACATTAATTCATTCATAAGGGCAGAGCCCTAACAACTTAATCACTCAGAATTGAAATATATATACTCAACACTGTTACACTGAGTTTTAAGTTTCCAAAACATGAACTTTGAGGGACACATCTAAGCCACAGCAAAAGGAAATCATAAAGATCAGAGACTCAAATCTGGGAAAAGGCAATAGCTCACTGTTGGTGAACTTCACCTCCATCACTGTAATATCTCTTTTTTTCTAACTGACATTACTGAACATTTACTACCCAGCAACTGATTCAAAAATAATGTTTTCTCCCATTTATAAGAAATGTCTAATATAGGTAAAACAGTGTTCAATTAGTGAACCCAAGTGTTCAGTAGGAGAGTGGATAAATTTACTATGATATATTCATAAAAATAATACTCAGCAATAAAAAGGAATGTGCCCCTAGACATGCAACATGGATGAATGTCAAAAATAAGCTCAGTAAATGAAGCCTTAGAAGAGAAAATAATCTATGGTTTCATTTACATGAAGTTCTTGAACAGGCAAAATTCATCTATGGTGGAAAACATTCAGAACAGAGATTACCTCTGGTGGATGGTGTTGGGGACTGATTAGAAAAGGGCATTTGACAAAGCTCAGTGAATATACATTTAGGAGCCAAGTTGAAAACAAATATTGGACTCTGATTAATATGTATGCTGCAATATGTAGGAGATAGTATACTGATGTCTCTAGTTTCACTTGAAATGATTGAAAAATAATATGGATTGATGGATAACAGCAAAATAGACAGAGGGACAGATATGATAAATCCAATATGATAGAAGGTGAATAGAAGATCAGGTGTAGTGGCTCACACCTGTTATTCCAGTGCTTTGGGAAGCTGATGCAGGAGGCTCACTTGAGGTCAGGAGTTCAAGACTAGCCTGGGCAACATAGCAAGTCTCCATCTCTACCAAAAAAAAAAAAAAAAAAAGTATTCACTGTAAAATTCTTTCAACTTTATGCTTGAAAATGTTCATAATAAAATGCTGGAAACATGGTTAATATAATCCACCTATATACTTAATTTTAAAACATTAATTGGAATTAGTTGAATTATAAGATGAATAAAAATGAGAAATGTAAACTCATAAAATTGAAATATGTTTTCCAGGTCTATCACCACTAAGATAGTGTTGCTGCCTAACAATAGCAGCACTTCTGCTCACTATTGTAATAAAATTACCGTGTCTCCCATTGCCTAAATTTTATACTGTTTTAAAGCTCTTATCCACCAAAAGGAACAAGCACACCTTGCCATATAATGGAATACAAATCTTGGATCAGTACAGCATAAGGAGGGATATATGTGCCAATTATCAATTTATTGTCTCTCAGCCCCCAGTCCCCCTTTCTTTGTCCAGCTCTATGATACTGTACTCTGAGTGACATAGTAGCAATACTGTTTCCAAGAATATCAGAGACAATGTTGAAAGGATAAAGGAATAAATCTAAAGGGACTCCTGCTAGCAAATTTTACAATTTGCTTATTGCATAACACAGTAATAATAAAATAATAACAATTGTGGTATATTAGAACAAGCTGAGTCTGTGAAAAACCACAGATTTATAATAACCTGATTTTTAAGCTTTTAAAAGAAGAGTTTATCTATATGGACATTGTGTCTCTTCTGTTACATATATCTGTTTATAAGTATTTGCTCTTTCTGTCTGTGTAAGCAGGAAAGACAAATACTGTGAATAAGCCAAATAGTCCAATTAAAAGGAGGAACTATTTTAGGAACAGTAATGAGTAATCAGTGCTGTGATTTCCACATAACATCCAAGTAGAAGAAGGAGGTTAAGTAGCATGTTTAAATGTCCTAAAGAGGAGAAGTAACTCAGCCGAATTGATTCTTCATCTCCTAACAGGTAGCTCTATTAATTATAATAAAATACTAATAAAAATTTGTTGCTTTTAAATGTTATTAACAGACTAAGTCAAAATATAATGACATATAATGACTTACAAAGTATTGACCAAGAAAATAATTTTAAAATATATTGCTGAGACGACTGGGGATAGCGGGGCAAGAAAATAAAACCTACATGACAGCTATAAATGTGATAGACTTACAGATATAAAATGTATTTTTTAAAAGTTTATTTTATTTTGTTTTTCAACCAACTTCCTGAAATGTAACCTAGAAAATTATGTCAATCGTTAATACTAAAAAGCAACAAGCACACACACACACACAAAATTTAAACGCTAAAAATGAAGTTCAGCCCAATGATCGGTGGTTCAGGATTATATTATTTTGGAAGAAGCATTAAGTTCCTTTGTCAAGAATCAATCAGTTAATAACAAATCTCAGAAGCTATGTATGTATGCCTTTTGTGTTTGCTCTGTTAAAATTACTGCAGTCATTGGAAGAAATCAAAATAATACTAAAACTCCAAGAAAAATTAAAAATACAGCTTATTTTGCTACAACAATTACATAAAAATTAAAATAATAAATGAAGTAAACATATGTTATTTTAGAACAGGTTTAGGTGTAACTATAGCAATGTTCTGGAATCATTATAAATACCAGTTTGATATTTAATGGTTTGGAAGTGATTCAGAAGGCTCTACAATACTAAATTCACTTGCAATTGTTTAAAATACTTCAATCAAAGTTTTAATAAGTCAGTGCTCTAGAAAAATTAGTTTTCAATGTTTGAATTATTAAACATTTTAGTTTAATAAACTAAGTGTACAAATAATTTCAGTTTTCCTTTTCGTTCCTGGGTATTAAGTAATCTATCCAAATCAGCCAGTCATTTGAAAAATGAAATTAAACTGATCTTAGTTTACTTTTTATAAGAATATAAATTCCAAATGTATCAAAGTTTTAAATATGAGAACTAAAATAATTTTTAAAAACTAAAAGATCATAGATACATCTTTTTAAAAATATTATGAAGTGGAAATAGCAAACCCAGAGACATTGTTTTAAACCTGTTAAAGCTTTTATATTTAGAAAATATGAATAAAACCAAATTAAACTGGGAGAAATCATTTCACTACATATGGCAAATGAAGTGCTAATATCGCTAACATAAAATGCTGATAAAAATAAGGAAAAGACAAAGCATCAAGTAGAAATCTGGCAAAGGATGTAATCCAAAATGCTACAGAAAATGTCCAAATGAATGTTAAATACATATAAAGGTGATAGGCTTATCTAATATTTAAAGAATTATAAAGTTTAACACCAATACAGCATTTTTTCTCTTATGAGACTAAAAGCCTAAAACATGTGATAGTACTCAGTATTGGTAAAAGGATATAAAAATTAACATACTCTCAAACTCTATCTTTGGTGGTATGAAGTGGTAAAATATTTCAGGAAGATAATTTGACAATGTCCATTATTATTATTATTATTATTATTATTATTATTTAAGATGGAGTTTCACTCTTGTTGCCCAGGCTGGAGTGTAACGGCACCATTTCAGCTAACTGCAACTTCCACCTCCCAGGTTCAAGTGATTCTCCTGCCTCAGCCTCCTGAGTAGCTGGGATTATAGGCATCCGCCACCACACCCAGCTAATTTTTTGTGTTTTTAGTAGAGATGGGATTTCACCATATTGGCCAGGCTGGTCTTGAACTCCTGACCTCAGGTGATCCGCCCGCCTCGGCTTCCTAAAGTGCTGGGATTACTGGTGTAAGCCACCACGCCTGGCTGTCCCTTAACATTTTAAATGTGTCTATGACCTCCTTTATTCAATATATGCATGAAGATATTTGCCACAGCCTTGGTTGTAATAACAATATGGAATTAGGTCAAATATTTATCAGTAAGAGACTAAGTCATATTGTGCATATATTGAAATATGTGATAAAACTAAATTTACTGACAATCTGCCCATGATTTACTTTTATGGGAAAAAAGGAAGGTGAAATTTATTGTATATGGTATGATTCCATAGTTTGAAAACTAAAATATAAATTGGTATGTTGCTACCTGCACAAAGAGGGAAAAATTACATAAACTAACTTTTTAGAAGCCATTTTATCCAGATAGTAAGATTAAATTGGGTTTTCACAGTCTTTTACATTTCTCTTATTGAAGTAAAAAATAGTTAAAAAGAGAACAGACCAGTAATACGTTCCAAAATTGAATCAGTGATAAAAACCCTACCAACCAAAAAACTGCACTGGTCCAGATGGATTAACAGCCGAATTCCACCAGATGTACAAAGAAGACATAGTATCAATCCTACTGAAATCATTCCAAAAAATTGAGGAGCAGGGATCCTCCATAACTCATTCTCTAAAGGTAGCATCACCCTGAGACCACAACTGGCAAAGGCACAATGAGAAAAGAAAACTTCAGACCAATGTCCCTGATGAACATAGACACAAAAATTCTCAACAAAATACTAACAAACCAAATACAGCAACATATCAAAAAGATAATTCACCATGATGAAGTAGGCTTTATTCCTGGAATGAAAGGTTGATTCAACATGTGCAAGTCAATAAATGTGATTCATCACAAAAATATAAAAGGAAAAAAATCTCAATATTTACATAAAAAGCTTTTGATAACATCCAATGTCCCTTCATGATAAAAAGCCCCAACACACTAGGCACCTAAGGAACATACCTCAAAATAATAAGAGCCATCTATGACAAACCCACAGCCAACATTATACTAAACAGGCAAAATCTAGAAACATTGCCTTTGATAACCAGAACAAGACAAAGATGGCCACTCTCACCACTCCCATTCAACTTAGTACTGGAAGTCCTAGCTGGAGCGATCAAGTAAGAAAGAAATGCATCCAAATAGGAAAATAAGTCCAGCTATCTCTCTTCACTGATGATATGATTCTATACTTAGAAAACACTAAAGACTCTGTAAAAAGGCTCCTAGAGCTTATAAACAATTTCAGCAGTTTCAGGATACATAATCAATGTACAGAAATCAGTAGCATTTCTATACACCAATAACATTTAAGCTGAGAGCCAAATCAAGAATGCAGTCCCATTTACAGTAGCCTCAAAAAGAATAAAATACCTAAGAATACAGATAGCCAAGGAGGTGAAGAATCTCTACAAGGAGAGTTACAAAACACTGTTAAAAGAAATCGAAGATGACACAAAAAGAAAAATGTCCCATGCTCATGTATTGGAAGAATCAATATCATTTAAATGGCCATACTGCCCAAAGCAATTCACAATTCAACACTATTCCTATCAAACTGTCAACATAATTTTTCACAGAATTAGAAAAAACTATTCTAAAATTAATGGAACCAAAAAAGAGCTCAAATATCCAAAGCAATCCTAAGTAAAAAAGAACAAAGCCAGAGGCATCACATTACCCAACTTCAAACTATATACTACAATGCTACAGTAACCAAAATAGCGTGATTCTGGTATAAAAACAGACACATAGACCAATAGAACAGAATAGAGAATCCAGAAATAAAGCCACACACCCACAACCATCTTATCTTTGACAAAGTCAACAACAATAAACAATGGTGAAAAAACTCCCTATTCAATAAATGATGCTGGGATAACTGGCTAGCCATACGCAAAAAAAAAAAAAAAAAATGAAACTAGACCCCTACCTAACACCATAAACCAAAACTAACTCAAGATGTATTAAACACTTAAATATAAAACCTCAAACTACAAAAATCCTAGATGAAAACCTAGGAAACACAGCTAAGTCCTCTTGCAACAAAACCCAAAATTGACAAGTGGAACCTAATTAAACTAAAGAGTTTCTGCACAGCAAAAGAGATCATCAAAGGAGTAAACAGACAATCTAGAGAATGGTAGAAAATATTTGTAAACTATGCATCCAACAAAGGCCTAATACTCAGAATCTATAAGGAACTTAACAAACAAAAACCCTATTAAAAAATGAGCAAAGGACATGAACAGACACTTTTCAAAAGAAGATAAACAAGCAGTCAACAAATATATGAAAAAATGCTCATCATCACTAATTATCAGAAAAATGCAAATCAAAACCCCAATGGGATACCATCTCACACCAGTAAAAATGACTTTTGTTAAAAAGTCAGAAAAATAACAGATGTTGGTGACGCAGCATCTGTTTCTCTGTTTCCCTGCAGAGAAAAGGGAATAATTATACATTGTTTGTGGGGATATAAACTAGTTCAGCCAACCGTGGAGAGCAGTTTGGAGAATTCTCAAATAACTGAGGGTCAGACTACCATTTGACCCAGCAATACAACTTCTGGGTACATACACAAAGGAAAATAAATCATTTTACCAAAAAGACACATGCACCAATATGTTCATAGCAGAACTATTCACAATAGCAAAGACATGGTGACCATCAATGGTGGATTATATAAAGAAAATGTGGTACATATATACCAAGGAATAATATGAAGCCATGAAAAAGAATATTATGTCTCTCACAGCAACATGATACAGCCAGAAACCATTACCTAAGCAAAATAACACAGAAACAGAAAACCAAATACCACTTGTTCTCATTTATAACACGGAGCTAAATATTGGGTACACATAATCATAAAAATGGGAAAAATAGACACTAGGGAATACAAGAGGTAGGGGGAAAGGAGTGGGAAGAGTTGAAATAAACTACCTTTGGGTACTATACTCACTAACCGGATGACAGATTAATTTGTGCTCCAAACTTCAGCATCGTGTAATATACATTTGTAACAAACTTGCACATGTACCCCCTGACTGTAAAATAAAAGTTGAAAAAAGATAAAAGCAAAAGAAATAAAAAGAAATCCACACGTATGCATCTGGTATGTATATCTATCTTTTGTGATCTTTTCAAGAATTCGTTTAGAATGAGCCAGTTGCCCTGCAGCTTATTAACTCAGAGAAACTAGTCACAGTCAAGTTTCTGAAAATGCAAAGATGCAGGTAGATGATAAAGCACTCACCAAAGTAATAACATCCATTGTAGTCTCTAGTAACCAGTCAATTGTTCTTCTACTATAAACCTTGACATATCACAATATGCCGCCTTTCAAACTGCACCAACGCCACCTCTGACAAATTACATGGCATTTCAGCATGGAGGGAGGAAGGACTTACCTGGGATTTGGCCGTTTCTTCTTCTTAGGAGAGTGGGAGAACTGAAAAAAAAAAAAAAAAAAAAAAAAAAGAAAAAGAAAAGTAATTATAATCAGAGCGTGCCTTACAGCTCCAGATTGATCACTTTTAAAACTTCACTTATCGGCCGGGCGCGGTGGTTCACGCCTGTAATCCCAGCACTTTGGGAGGCCAAGGCGGGCGGATCATGAGGTCAGGAGATCGAGAGCATCCTGGCTGACACGGTGAAACCCCGTCTCAATTAAAAATACAAAAAATCAGCCAGGCGTGGTGGCAGGCGCCTGTAGTCCCAGCTACTCGGGAGGCTAAGGCAAGAGAATGGGTGAACCAGGAGGTGGAGCTTGCAGAGAGCCGAGATTGTGCCACTGCAGGCCAGCCTGGGCGAAAGAGCAAGACTCCGTCTCAAAAACAAAACAAAACAAAACAAAAAAAACCTTACTTATCAACTATATCTAAGAACATTCTGTAGGAGACCGAATCCCTGCATCCTATGTAAGGAAGAACCATGTCGAAGTAGTGAGACTTGTCAGATTCAATGTTAAGTAAAAATTTGGAGCAACAGCAATTCATAATCATAACCAATGCATAAGCTGTTCAATTACCTTGTAGAGAATTATACCCATGACTTCCTCACATCGATAGGGAGAACACACTGAAGGAGGCAGAATGAGGAGCACTAAGCACTGCAGTAGAAGATGGGGACGGCAGACTCAGCTTGACTAAAGAAATCAATCACATCTTGGCAAAGTAAGCCACTCTCATTTGTGTCTGGATTGGAGTATGATGAACATCAGAAAAGGGCTCTGTAATCAGCCTCCTTTACTAGGCCTTAATGTAACTGATTTTCCCTTTATTATCTCCTAAATTCCGAATTTTAAACAGCATATAATAAAGCCTTTTTGTGCAGCTTTCTATCCAGGCACCAAGAGGGGAAACCAGCTCTTATATGCAGAACTGACATACAATGCCTTCCTCCAAAATGCTAACAACGACCAACCCTCTACCCTCAAAAGTGAACTGGTTGAGGGCAAGACTTAGGTGTCCTATCACACCAAATCCCAGATAAAGCAAACAAGACAAAACTAAATTGGCCTGTGTTTGTTCTTTAGCCTCCCCATCAGAGTTGAACTAGAGATGACTCAAACACAGAATCATTAGGGTTCCAGGGGTTTGTGGTAAAATGGAATATGAGATATGCTAAAGATGTTTTCACTACAAAACACTCATAATAACCAAATAAATATAACATGTTGATAATTTTGAACTTTACCTGAGCTATGTGATCCTAGAATCCTCTTAAGAATCTAGAGTGCAGTGGCTGATGCCTGCAATCTCAGCACTTTGGGAGGCCAAGGCAGGCAGATCATAAGGTCAGGAATTTGAGACCAGCCTGGCCAACATGGTGAAACCCCATCTCTACTAAAAATATAAAAATTAGCCAGGCATGGTGGCGGGTGCCTATAATCCCAGCTACTCGGGAGGCTTAGGTAGAGAATTGCTTGAAGCCGGGAGGCAAAGGTTGCAGTGAGCCCAGATCGTGCCAATGCACTACAGCCTGGGTGACAGAGTGAGATCAGTCTCAAAAAAAAAAAAAAAAAAAAAATTATGTTGATGCAAAAGTAATTGCAGTTTTTACCATTAAAAATAATGGTAAAAACTTTTGCACCAAGCTAATACAATTGACCTCTGGGAAAAAACATCAGCACTCTGATCAAACATCCCACTTTCCCAAACCTACTTCTTTCTAGCCATGTTTACACCTCCCTGTAAAAGAAGTACACATGGGCTCTGGAGCAAGGCCATTCTTTCTGGAGAAGATAATTATTCACCCTTTGAATAGAAGCTTCTGACATACTACTAGGCCCTAGTGGAGACTGAACACCTACCTAGAACATCAAATGACTAGGTCACCACACCCACCCATGAGCTGGGTATTGTCAGATCAACCAAGTTATAAAATTGGATAGGTACTATAGCAGTCCATCACAGGAGGGAAATAGTACGTTTGAGATTGATTCAGAGGGCTAAAATTTCATTAATAGGTGGCCCAGACTCATGTTCCCTAGTTCTGCTGCACTCTTGGCTCTTCATAAACTTGTATCCATGGCCCTAAAGGTAGTTTCCTGTGACCAGCTGACAGAGGAAGTGAAAACACTGGCCTGGGTCACAGAAGAATTGGCTCAATATTGCAATTGCACCAGACAAATCTGGTTCAACTTTTATGTAACAAGGTTGTGAGTTATTTTTCAATTCCCATGGACCATCAGGTCATGTAACCTGAGTATGCCCAGATGAACCAAGCCTGCAACCATAGGGAGAACCTAAATGCTCAGACCTAGGAGCAGAAACTGAATTAAGAAGCAGACACTGTATGTCATAACTCAGGATCAAATCAAATTGAGCTCTGGCATCACCTCCATGGCAGGATCCAATCAGATAATGCCTCCCAGCACTACCTTATTGCAAGATCCAATCAGATCATGCTTCATTGCCCTATGCTTATAAAACCCAATCCTGTCCCTAGCTCAGGGAGACAGGTTTGAGCCTTTCTTCCTGTCTCCTTGCAGGTCAAGTTGCAATAAAGCTTTTTCTATTTTCGAAAGTTTGTCCCATGGTATTGGTCTCCATGTGTATCAGGCAGCAAGCCCATGGATTACTTCATTAACAGTATGTTGGAGCCAAAATCATACTGCTGCTGTACCTCAGCCTCACTAAAGGATAGCCTTAAAGAACAATGGTGAAGGGAAATCTTTCCAGTGGCAAACTCACAAAAAAATGGTGAAAAACTTCATCTGTTAAAGTATTATACACAGAATTGTGTATAGAATATGCTACTATTTTTATTTTAAAAAGATAGATACGCATATGTATTTGCTCATGCATGTATTAAAAATGCTTTTAAAGAATTCATTAGATACCAGAAAAAAATGGCTGCCTCCAGAGATAGGTACTGGGTACGTGAGAGATAGAAGTGAGAGGGAGACTTACACCTTACAACCTCTGTATCTTTTGTATTTACAGCCACATTAATGTATTATCTATTTTTTAAAGGAAAATTAATGTTCAGTATACAATGGAATACTATCTTTCAAAAATTCTTAAGAATGTCTTTCTGTTGTCTTTATATATGAACAGCTATTAGGTGGATATTACCTAATTCTAATTTGTCAACTGCAGCTCCCCAACACACACACACACACACGCACACACACACACAGTGGACTTTGAAAAAGAAAGGTGATGAGAATATATTTGTTCCTACCGGATATATATTCACATTATAAAATCGAAGTTATTTAAATTAGTGTGACACACCTGCAAAAATTCAGCAGACCAGGAAAAATGAGAATCAAGCAACAATTATAAGAGCTTGTTTATGAAAAAGAATCACAAGCCAGTGACTGGAGAAGGCATTATGGAAATTGGCAAAATATGTAGGCATAGGCAAGAAATCAGGTTAGCATCACACTTGATATCCATACCAAAATTATATACTCCTTTTCAAAGCTTTCCAGCCTCTCACCATGTGAGAAGCGTGTTTTCATCAACGCCCTGACTTTAATCCTGGACAAGCTGCCTGGCCTGTGGGAAAGGGCATAGAGTCTGAGGTCGCAAACCTTATAATAATCATGGTAGAGTTCTGGACAACCGCTTACTATTTCTTTGCCTGCATTTCTTCATGGTCGAAATGGATGGGTCCTTGTTATCTGCGGTTCCACTTTCCCCCAGCCTCCCTGCTTCCCTCCAGGATGTACAGCATCAGCCAGTGTACAGGCCCAAGGTCTGGACACCCTCCCCGCCTCTGGCTCCTCTAGGACTCTGCCCATGGCAGGGTTGGCACTAGGGAAGCACACACCCTTGGGGCTGGTACTCCAGTGCTCCCCCTCCCGCCGCAGTGGACGAGGGCCCTACCCTAGAGTCCCTCAGGCCTCCTGCACTTACTGCCACCAAACTCCAAGTCACCCCTACACACCCAAAACTGCTTTTTTACTTCCTCCTTAAGAGCTCAGACTCAGCCTTCCTTTTCCCTCTGTGCTGTCAGTATCTCATCTCAGTTCAACATTTGTAAGTAAACTAAACAATGGTTTAGAATCTTTATGACTTCTACACTTCTAGAATTCTCACATTTTCATTGCATGGTTCATATTTTCATGATTTTGTGTCCAAATTCTACTTTGCCCCTGACTTTCTGTAGGATTAATTGTAACTCCTCATGTGCTATTTTAATACCACTTTTAATTTCCAATATAGTCTCTTAGATTGACCGGTTAGCCAGAGCAAGCTTATTATTACTACAACTAGTTACCTGTCAATTTGTCAGCATGCCACTGGCTCTACTGGCATCTCCCCATGAACCGCCTCTTGGTGTTCATAACATTGTGTAGTCCCCTTCCTGTGAGTCTAGGGTGGTCCTGTGACTCTTTTTCCCTAATAGAATATGGCAGAAGTGATAGTTTGGACCTAAATTTCATGAAGGACTAGAAGTTTCTGCTCTTGAGCTCTAGGATCCCTGAGAAACCCAGGCAGAATCCAGGAATTCTGCTGGAAATGCCATGTAGAAACTATGTGAAGAGGGAGAAGTCCTGAAACTACACGGAGAGAGAAAAAGCACAGCCCAGCTTGTTCCTTAATGCAATCACACGAATGCACACTGGCAAGACCAGCAGAACCAAGTAGCTCAGCTCAGCCTAGCCCAGACTTCACAATTGTGGGCAAATAAAATGGTTGCTGTTATATAAAATGGCAATAGATAATCAAAACATCAGTGTTAGCAAAGTGGCATAATTAATATATTGTCAAAGTTGTATTTCAAGAGCCAAGACTGCTAATAATGGTCAAAGAATCTGTGATGCTTCCGCAACTATCAATAGGATAAACATGCTATAAATAATATGACAGGATATCAACTTTGTCTTAAATCAACCTTTTTACACTAACAGTAAAGTGTAAATAAAATGTGTAAATTGTCCTCAGAGGGAAAAATACTCAGCTATATTAGATTTCGAGGACAGGACTGACAGATTGTGCTGTGCCACAGAATTATGTCACATGCTGTGAGAAAGCTGTTCCTCACCAAGGGGCCCATAGAATCAACCATTGGGACTTTTCTTTCAGCGTCTACAATGAACACATTTCTAACAACATGTACCAGCTCTGAGGTCTGAACTAGTCATCCAACTATGTATGCTTTCATTCTGGGACATCTGACCCAGATTAAGGTTCTGGCTAGTCACATTATTGTTAAGTAAACAGGAGCACAGGAGAGCTATGGTAATACTATTTTTAAATCAACTCCATCTCAAAACTAGCAAGGCACATTCCTTGCCAGTCACAATGCATAGTCATAACATGTTTTTGGTTAAGGAAGCAGTTAATGCTTGCAAGGATAAACTCCTATGATGGCAGAATGTCCAGATGTCCTAATATCACATAACAATGTATGCTTTTAAGATATAGTCATGCTTTGATGTACTTATGCACTAAAATGCCAAAGAAAACTTTTTAAAAACAACAAAGTACTAAATTTTGTCATGCTGTCAGCCTACCCCCACATAGACATAATAGCTTTTACACAGACAAGACCCCTATACAAGAAGAGTTTAAAACAAAGAAGGCACATTCCTCCATTTCCTTTCTGAGGACACCCTACTCTGTATCTGCGTAGCTTTCAACAAACTCTCTTATCACTGTACTCTGCAATTCACCTTGAATTCCTTCCTGCTTAGACCCAAGAGTTCTCTCTTAAGGTCTGGATTGGGATCTCTTTTTCTGGCAACACTATTTCCTACTTCATTTTAGCCTCTGATCCTCAGAGGAATCACTTTGAGCTGATTCTTTTTGTATCTATCTACCTATTTCTAAATACTGTACTATGCTTATGTAGTAAAACTGACAATTTTAGGTACTCCCTTCTGATTTTTTTCTATTATGGGAGACGGAAATTTGGTGTTTACATACTCCCTCTCACTTCCCCTTCCCTGATCCTACTAACATAGTTTCTATCAATTTTTTGTTTATTTTCAGTGATAACATTTTTATGACTATGCCATATTGTCCAAATGGAGACAAGCAGTGTTCTGTGATTACATTTTCTTCCTTATCCTATTTTTTGTTCTTCTTATGCTTTTGATTGGCTTGCCTAGATTTTAGTTTAACCTCATTACTAATGGATTTCATATTTGTAAATTCACCTACTCACTACAATTTATTTATAACCAAATTCAATACTTGTAGCGCTTTCCCCAGTCATTTGTACACAGGTGCAGAGCAGAGCAAATTTCAAGTTGCTCAAGGTGCATGTGACCAGCTGAGGTTGAACAAAGCAATGCCGTACCTTCTTGTTTTAGCTCTCCTATCATAAAAAGCATACTTTTCACAATATATTTACTGCTGTTTTAGGATTTTTGTGCTTTCTGTTGATTTTTGCTGTTTAAAATGGTCCCAAGTATAGTGCTAAGGTGCTGTCTAGTGTTCCTAAGTACAAGAGGGCTGTGATGTATCTTAGGAAAAAATACATGTGAAAGAGAAGCTACCTTCAGGCATTATAGTGCTGTTGTCTTGTGAGTTCAATATTAACAAATCAATATAATAAATGTTATATATATTTTATATATTATATATTGTGATATATTAATATTGTTTATCAATAAATACTAATATCACATATTATTAAAGCCAAATTATGTATTGATCCATTGACAAAAATGTGATAAGAAACTCGTAGGAACCTCGCCCTCTGGTGAATCATGAACTTTTCTACGCCACAATTTCTCTTGACTATAGAATGTGCCTTGTGGGACCTTTCTCAAAGCAGTTGTGAAATTTTAATGACATTAAACTTTTAAGACTTCTGAGAATCAGTGTGCTGTGAAAATTAACACTTTATTAACATTTATTATGTGAATAGGCACTATTCTAGAGAAAAGATAAATTGTTTGGGCAGTAGCCTAAGGACTCATTTTATTTCAACATTGTATTTTATAGCTGAGGCTGTGTAAGCTCAGAGAGGTCAAAAGATTATCCCAATCCCATACCCATCAGTAAAGGACAGATTCTGGGTAAAACCCCAGTGAGCCTTTTGAATCCTTCAGCCACTGTGCTGTCACTGTTCACCAGGAAACTATTTTAAAGAATGTTAGAGTTCTAATACATCTGACGATTAATTTTAAAGTTCAGTGAAGGATATCTTATGGGTGCAGTGATTGTGGTCGGTATTCCAAATTTTAGGGCCTGATTAGACAGAAACAGAAACACACCATAGCATTGCCTTTTTGACTGGATCATACTTTTTCAGCCTCTGCATACCCCATATTAATATTCAATATATATTAGGATTTAATCATTCAATTTGATAGGAATTTCTGACAGGATCTTCCTGACTCTGATACTTTTCTCACCAGAATTGCTGATGAGAGTCTGTATTCCTCCCAGTTCACACTGAGCCAATGATTATGTTTGTTGACATTAGGTAGAAATATACCTTGTCTTCCCGAAAACTGATCTCAGCTCAGGAAGCCTTACTCTTAACCACTAGGCTATATTTATTCCTAAAACTGCATTTTTCTCACTTTGCTTGAAACACTTTTAACTCCTCCTTGTCCACCCCCTCAGGTTATTGCAATTTATTCTGGACTAAGATGAGAACCTCTCTCTGGAAAGCCTACCCTGACTCCCCAAAGTTGGGCATGACTACTCCCATGGCACAACTTGAACTTTATATTATCCAGATGAAAAATAAAATCCTCTAGTCCCTTAAGAGTAGCTTAAACCTCAACATTGATATTTGAGGTTAATGTTTTAATTTTAAAACATTAATCTAGGCAGACTGATTTCACTGTCCCTAAAACACTGTGTTCAACTGTAAGATTTTACAAGCAATTCTTCCTGTCTGTAAAGTAGTAAAGGATTTTGGCCTCCTTTTTACCTATTAAAATACTACTTAAAGTCCAGTTTTAAAATTAATTTCTGATATATTCATCATGGTCAAAATATATCCAAAATTTGATTATTTCTGTCACCTCCACTGTTAACACTATTTTAACACTTTATCTCTTTTAGGGGTAACTGCAATACCTCCTAATTGGAATCCCTGCTTTGGCTCTAGCCTCTATTTTGTCAATTCTTAACACAGCATTCAGAATAAGCCTGTTTAAATTTGTTAGATTATATCACTTAAAACCCTCCAGTGACTTTTTACTTCACTTAGAATAAAAGACAACACCTTTACAATTACTTACAAGGGCCCCTATTACCTTTAACTTCATTCCCTATTTTCCTTCTCCCTTACAGTGCTGCAGTACATTCCAGGTCCATTCCTAGCCTCAGACCCTTTGCACTTGCTCTACCCTCTATACGGAATTCTTTTTCCATGGAGAGCTCCATGGCTCACTTGCTCCCTCACTTCTTTTAGTGAGATAACATCCTGGGATCTGTGTATGTGCATATGAGATTCTACCACGTGATGTTATATAACCCTGTTCTTTACATGAGATCACTTGAGTGGGTCTCTGTTCTTTACAAGCCCCCTAACAGTATGAAACTCTACTTCCATAGAACATATTCCTATAGAATTACTGTAGCAAAGAGTAACAGCAATTTTAAGGCTCAGGATTGGCCAAATTGTGTTTCCAAAAAGTCGTTACCAATTTACCCTCAACATAAGTATACATTACTCCATACTCTTGCTGAAAATTGCTATTGTCATTTTTATTAATAAAAGTGATACTTCATTGCTTTAGTCCGTTTATGTTGTCAACATTTTAAACTAGGTGTCCATTTAATTAAAAAGAGTTCATACTGTCATAATCGTGGCAAATATTTCTCCTATTTTTTTCTGACTTACATGTTTTTCACCCACAGTTTAAAAATATTTATGTGGTCAAATTATGTATTTTTTCTGAGTGTTTAAAAATCCACTCTAGAGAATTTTAAATATTTTATAGTGGAACTTCCTTTATAAAAATAAAATCTTAAGTTACTTTTGCATATGAAGAGATAAAATGTGGCTGAACTTGCAGTTCTTTTGCTTCTGAAGATACTAGTCTTCCTGAAACCACATGGAAGTCCATGGAATACAGCTTAAAAACTTGTATTCAATCGATGTTTTATTCTGATATAGATCATAAAATGAAAGTCTTGTTAAAGAGTTAAATCATGATCTTAGCACTATTTACTGAATAATCCTCCTATTCACAGATCTTTATCATGTGTGAACTCTATAAGCATATGCACTATATGTTAAAATACACATATATAATCCACACACTGGTATATTTCTAAACTATTTAGTGACTTAGAATCCTAACTTTTTTTTTTAAATATACAATTAAATTCTCCATTATTACAACTTCATATACCAATATACAATTTATTATATGTTAGGGCAATATCATTAATCTTTCTTATAATTATCTTTGCTCTTCTCCAATGTCTATTTTCCTTAAAAGACTAGAACACCTTTATCTCAAATTCATTGGAATTTTCATGAGATCTAAAATAAATATATAAATTAGGAACATTCCCTTAGGGAAAATTAAGACTTCTCTAGTCAAGTCCTCTTTTATATTTCCCCTTTATTATTATTTTCATGCTGCATTTTTATTTGTTCCTCTTTAAATTATTAAAAACCAGATTTTTTTACCATTACATTTTCTGAATTATGCAAGAGTTTAGAAAACTAATGATTTTATATTTTTACCCAACTTAATGAGTTTAACTTAGTGCATTTTTAACACCTTTAAAAACATATTGTAGGTACTCCTTTATGTTTGTCTAATAAACCTTCACCTGGTCTCACATTTAAGCAATATTGCCTTTTCATCTGTTATAGCACATAATTAGAAATTTTTAACCCAGTGTTTTCAACATTTTAAAATGAAGCATTGAATATATTTTGATACATTCAGCTTTAATCATCTTGATCCATTTATTTTAATATTTTAGGCCATCTTCTTGGGGATTGTTTTGGTAGTCATTGCTATAGAGACTGAATAATTTGTGCTTTTATCTTCTCCCATTTTGAAAGGTATATGAACTTTTTTAAGTTGTAATTTTAGGTTTGAAAAAAAATACCTTTCTTAAATTGTCAGTCAAAAAGAAAATGTTATTATGAGTCCCTGCTATTTAAGATCAGAAATGTGGCACTTATGCTCTCTCTCCGGTTGCTGGATGTAGCAAATAAAAACAGAAATGACCAGTTAAATTTGAATTTCAAATATATGACATTTCAGTGTAAGTCCCATGCAATATTTGGGACATCCTTATACTAAAACAATTATTCTTTGCTTATATGAACTGGGTGTCCTGACTTTACTCTCCTACCCAGACTCAGCATTTGTACATTTTACACTCAGCATTTATATATTTTCTTGCACATTTAATTTTTTGAAGTTGTGGAAACTATTCAGACAATTGCATGTTTAATTGATTTCAGTGCTCATCACTAGTCCTTTTATACCATGATTTCCACATTCACAAACTCTTTAAGGCACATGTATGCTACACTGTTTTCTTGCTTATCAAAAATATTTGTTTCCTGAACATATGAAAGACACTTTTGTTATAAAACTGTTTGGTGATAATAAACTTTCCAAATCTCAAAATTCTGAAGGTGCTGTTCCATTGCCTTCTGGTTGCAGAGGTCTGTATCCACCCTCCCTTTTTGGTTTTACAGATAACCAGAATTTTTCTTTCTGCATGCTTTTAATTGCTTCTTTCTAAGCTGTTTCTAAGGTTGCTTTAATACTGGTTTTGCCTAAAATTTAGTGACCGTATACTTTTAACTCAGAAAAAGTTTCTTAATGTCTTTGATCATTGATTCCATGCCAAATGTTCTTTCACCTTCCTTAGAGAAACCTATAATTCTCACACTGGACCTCCATCCTCTAATATTCCTATCTGTCTTTTCTTAGTTTTCATCTCATTATCCTTTTCAGATACATTTAAGATCAGATCAAGTTTATCCATTAACTATCAATTATTTTATATGCTTCAGTGTTAATTTTACTTTTTATTGCATTTATTTTGATACAGCATTTCAGAGCTCCGTGAAGTCCTTCTTTGTTGTACCTATTTCTCTTTTTACTTTAGAGACTCTTCTCTACTTGTGTTTTTCTACTCTAGTTTTATTGAGTTCAGGTTCTCTGTTATGCCAGTGAGGACACCAACATTTTTGGAAATTTCCTCTGAAGCCTGCAGCAGCTAATTTTCAGGGCAATACGTTTCCAAGTCTTTAGGATGATATTCTTTTCTTCAGTATTGCAATTCCAATTTTCCTAAACATGCCCACTTTTTTTTTCTCTTGGTATTACTTACTTGTATATCAATAATTAGGACTGTGTATTCCTATTAACTTTAACTATTCTGACATAATGGCCAAACTCTCTTCTTACATAATTAGCTTCAGGGTTCATCGTTGCACAGAGTTCTGAGTTCAATGCTGTCCTTGCAGATGTTTCTCTATTACCACTCCGTTCTACTGAGATTAAATAAAATTCTACTGCTTGGATCTCCAATTTCGAACCAATAGAGTATCTTCCATTTCTAGCACTTTTGTCCATACCCTTCACACCTTACTTAGAGAAAATTCTGTACTTCTTGTTATTTGGTATCTGAACCTATTATTAAGCGTGGAAAACCAGGAAACGGAAGGGATAAGAGTGCACTGTGGTCACCTCAAAGTGAAGCACCCCTGCAACAGAAGGACAGTCCCTGGGTTTTCTGGTTGACAGAGATAACAACTCAGAGAACACTGTCTCAGACACAAAGTCATACAATGCTTTCCTATCTTTTATTAGGTGGCTTGTGTCCATAAACAACTGAATTCTACTGGCCAAAACTGAGTTTTAAGTTCTGCGTGTTTCCATCTCTTCTGTTACTTCCTAGGGACTTTTTAGGGGAGATAAGAGATGTTGTTTAACAGATGGCCAGCCAGTTTCAATTCAAACCAAAATTTAAGTGTTTTGAAGTCAGTGAAAATACAAAGTTGAACACACAATATAATTTCACGCACACTAAAATGCACAGAAAAAAAGACCAGAATGAAATAGAATGAAGAGTTTTCTCCTTAAATGTTTAATATATTTTATGACTGTATTATATTTATAGTAGGTAAAGAAAAATACACAATAATTTTAAATATATAGGGATTTTTCTAAAGATCTCCTTTTGAAGCAAGTAATTCTTAGTGGGAGATGGGGAAACCGTAAATGTTGCTTGGGATTACTTGTGTTATTTATAAGATTTCCTTATCAGCAGCATTTTAGGGTTTAAAGGTTAGGTAAACTTTGATTGAAGCTGTTAACTAAATGAACAATATTTATAAGTTTCCTCTTCTATGATTATTGTGAAGATGTGAATTATGATCAAATCCCTTATAATATTCATGGCATTTATAAGGTTTCTCTCCTGCGTGGACTCTTTGATGAATTCGAAGAGCTGAGCTATGACTGAAACCTTTACCACACTTAGCACATTGATAAGGTTTCTCTCCTGTATGGACCCTCTGATGAATGTGAAGATTAGAACTGTGACTAAAACCCTTTCCACAATCATCACATTTATAGGGCTTTTCTCCTGTATGGACTCTCTGATGAATGAGAAGATGTGAACGCTGACTGAATCCCTTGCCACACTCTTCACATTTGTAGGGTTTCTCTCCAGTATGTACTCTTTGATGAGTGTGAAGCTTTGAACTCTTACTGAAGCTCTTCCCACATTCAGGACAAGTATAGGGTTTCTCCCCTGTATGGACTCTCTGATGAATGCGAAGATCTGAGCTGTGACTAAAGTCCTTCCCACAGTCATCACATTTATAAGGTTTCTCTCCTGTATGCACTCTCTGATGAATTTGAAGATTTGAGCGTTGGGTAAAGCCCTTACCACAGTCTTCACATTTATAAGACTTCTCTCCTGTGTGTACTAACTGATGAATTCGAAGATTTGAGCTCTGGCTGAAGCCCTTACCACACTCATCACACTTATATGGTTTTTCTCCTGTGTGGACTCTCTGATGAACATGAAGTACTGAACTCCGATTAAAACTCTTACCACACTGATTGCACTTAAAAGGCTTCTCTCCTATGTGAAGTCTCTGGTGAATGTGAAGTAATGAATTCCTACTGAGGTCTTTATCACACTCAATTTTATAGAATTTCTCTTCTGTGTGAACTCTTTGATGATTGTGAAGACTAGAGATTCGGCTGAAGCTCTTACCACATGCATTACAGCTGTAAGGTACCTCCCCTATGTGAACTCTCTGATGAAAGTGAACTCCTGAGCTCTGATGAAAGTTACTGTCAACTTTATCACATCCATACAGCTTCTTACCTATGTGGATTCTTGGATGTCTACACAAGGCTGATCTCTGAGAGAAGCATGCTTTATGGATAGAACATTGACAGAGGTTTTCTCCAGGTTGATTTCTCTTGTGGAAAATACACCGTGAGTTCCAACAATAAATTTCTTTACATTTATTACAGCCACAGTAGTTTTCTTCCATTGAATCTTTCAGTAGGTCTTTCTGACATATCACCCCAACATACTGTGGAAGGGCTTCCTCCACTGGGATATAAGAATGCTGAACTATGAGCTTCTGTTCTTTTTCCATGGAGAGGTTTTTCCTGGATATGCCAAGATGGTATCTGCCCCCTTGAAAACCATGTGAACCACTCATGTAGATTTCTCTACCATAGTCTTGGGTGGTTTTTGTTTCCAAGCACTGCCAAGGTATAAAATTTTTATATTTTAAGTTCCTACGATTTTTGCTTTCAAAAGTCAGTTCATAGTTCCCACACCCTGGTACTTGTGTGGAAAGTATTAACCATTTCTGACACTGGGAGTGATCTTGCTGTGTTAAGTCTTTGGAATCTTTCCCTTGAACAGTTTCCCCATAGTTCTGATTCTCACACATCTGAGCACCAGCATTCCACCAGCCTTGCCAGCAGGAAAAATTTTCATATTCTAAGTATCTGAATTTTTCTTCTTGGGATTTGTAGCTCTTATTCCAGTTTTCTAGAAAAATAAGATAATCCCATAGTGAGAAAAGTTGTGTTGAAAAATTTCCAACTATCTAAATCAATGATCTTTAAATGATAGGAATATATGTGTGGGTGGGGGTAGGAAAGGAGGGTTATGACTCTGGCTGCTCCATTTGGGTCTGAAATTCATTTGTTTTGTTCATTCATGTATGTATTCATTCATTCACTTATTTATTCATTCCACAAGCATATTTTGAACAGGCACTGTTAGAAAGATTTAACTTCTATTTACCAGGCACTGTTAGAAATGAGAATAATGCCAACTGCTTAATGGAAATAGTCTTAAAGACTGAGATATAACTAGATTACTTTATTTTGGATATTATTATAAGAAACAAAATATATTGTTCCTATTTTTCTGTTCTAGAATAGCACGGTAGATTGAGAAAAAATGACTACATTAACTCACTACTTTACCTACACCTTTGGTATTCTCCTTCCACACTCTCTCTATGCTTGGCTACACAACTTGCATTGGTAACTGGGAAAATAACAAAAGTCACACAAGCAGAGACTTGAAAAGCCCCTTCCCTTTCTCGATGCTTTTGAAAATCCTGTGACCCCCACCATGTAAGTGTGCTTGGGTTGGCTTGTTTGAAGAGAGATATGTGACCAACGAATTCCCACTACCTCCACTGATACTGAGCCAACTGCCCCACATGTGAGTCAGGCCAAGCAGCTTAATCTTAGACCAGTCAGCCACAACCAAATCTCTCCAAGATAAAAGATCTATCCAGTCAATGAGAATCATAAAAAATAATAAAGTTTGTTTTTAAGCCACTAAGTCTGGCACAGTATGTTATACAACAAAAGCTAACTTATACAAATAGCATGAAGAGAGAAAAAATTTAGGACCACACAAAATTGACTACGTATGGAGATATGTGTTTTAAGGGCAATGCAGAAAATAACTAAAACTGATAATCACAAGTATCTATTAATGATACAACCTAGGTGTCCTGGAATCTGTCTTGCTTTATCATTTATTTGTGACCTGATTTAAGAAACATTTTTGAGAATATCTCTTCTAACACCTCAATATAACACCCAGATAAAAAAACAAAATACTCAACAAAACTGTTCCTAGAAGAAACTCTGACTATTCCCTATGAGGTGGGATAACTTTACCTACTGACATGACATTTGTGTAGTTCTCCCACATGACCTCCCTGTAGAGCCTTTTTTGAGAAGAATCCAGGAATTTCCACTCCTCCCAAGTAAAAATAATAGTGACATCTTCAAATGTTACTGCCATCTGGTCAAAGATCAGGCTTTCTAGGAAAAAGAAATCTAAGTGAGAAGATGGACAAAGATAAAGACATTTAGCAGATTAACATAAGTGACAAGCCAAAAAGAACTTCAACAAAGAAGAAAACCAAGAAAGGTAAGGAGAGGTATAACAATAGTAGTCAAACAGCTAAATAATATATCCAATCATGAAACATCATCACTATCAAAAGAAACACCTATACAGCACTTGTCTACTAACTACTAAGTTTTTTACCTATATTTCAGTTACTCCTCACAGAAATCCCATGTTGTAGGTAGCTTTCTACTACTATTATGCATTTTAGAATGGAGAAGAGATAAATATATGTATTAAAACTGCCTAAAGTAATTCTTTTAGTGGAAAAAACAGATCATAAATTGGTTATGTGGCAAATCCATTTTATTTCTTTTTAAATTTTTCATTGTATCTATTTGATCACACATTCTCAATTCTAAATTTCAATTTAAAATATTGAGTACCTACTAAGAATAAAGGAAACAGATACTTTTAAGGAGTTTACAATAAAATGGAAGGAAAGCCAAATACTATCATTATCAGCAGCAGCACCATCTTAGCTGCAGCTATATCTTATTGAACATTTATGAATAGGGCTATGTTATCTCATTTACTCTCAGAACAATCCTATAAGGTATTATTATTCACACTAAATGAATACGCAAACTAACGTTTAGCAAGACTAAGTTACTTGTACAAGATTATGTAGTTACATCATAGAGGTTTTTAAACTCAGCACTACCTATTAAATAAAAGTGAGATAAATTAAAAACGTTTGATAAAGTGTTTCAGTTGAGATTTCCATATACTGTCATAATGTGTTAACGTAGGGTAAAGGAAAGATGTACTGAAATATTCAAGGGTAAAAAATATGCAGCCAAACTACTATTTTCCAAATAAACTACATGAAAATATATGTCTAAACAACAAAACATTAACCACAAATAAGAACTCAAGAATGAGAACATTCAGAGCCATATATTTAAATATCTAGTGGCCTATTTTTAATGTTTATAAAATAAATTTAATAAATTTTAAATATAATGAATCCACTTTAAATATATAAATTAAAAAAAGAAAAGAAATTTGGGATGCTCAGAAACTCAAACTACAGGAGTGAAACTGTGAAAGTTGTATCTGTCTAGAAAATAAATGGACTCACTGATCTCTAGTTTTATAAAAAGTACAATAAAAATAAAATTCAATCTGTAGTTATTGGATTTGTTATTTTTTTAAAAAATTTAAGGATTTATTTTAAAAACATATTAGCAATCAGGAGTCTAATTTCTTTTACTGAAAAGAAGTTCATAAATATTTAAAACATTGAAATAATATAAGTAAAAATTAAAAGCCTACCTTCCCCCAAATACTTTAAGAAATAACCACTATAACTAGTTTTCACTGTGTTTTTTCTAACCTTCTTCCATGTATACACAACACACATTCATACTTCACTGATTTTTTTCCTTAATAAAGACATGGTAATTCTGCAATTTTCTTTTTTTCATTTAATACATAGCGTACAACTTCCCACTTCAGTACAGGTAGACCTATCTTATTTATGGTAATTTTTAAACATGCCCATAAATTATTTGATCCTTTACTTTCAAGAAGTGAAGCCTAATTCCCCACCCCTTGAATATGGGCTGAACTTAGTGAGTAACTTCTGATGAATAGGAAATAAAGTGGATAAGGAAGTAGTGTTATGCAACTTTGGAGACTGGGTCATAAAAGTCACTGCAGCTTCTTTCTTGCTCTCTCTAGGATCACTAGCTCTGGGAAAAGCTATATGCCATGTCATGAGAAAACTTAAGCAGACCTGTGGTGAGGAATTGGGACCTTCTGCTTTCACTGAGAAATGAGACATCTTGCCAACAGCCATGTGAGTAAACTATCTTAGAAGTGGATCCTCCAACCACAGTGCAGCCTTCAGATGACTGCAGTCCCTGCTGACAGCTTCACTGCAACTTCATGAGAGACCTTGAGACAGCTTTGCTTCTTTCAGATTCCTCACCCTCAGAAACTGGGTAAGATAATGTTTGCTGTTTTAAGTATTAAATAATTTGTTTTGCAATAATAGATAACTAATATTATTTGCAAAACTTATGTAGCATTTCATTTTATTGATGTCCAAGACTTAACTGTTCCCATATTAATGGACATTAAGATCGCTTCCAGTTTCTTGGCTATAACATATAGCAAAAGAATTATCTTAAATATACAATTATTTCTATTGTAATAATATTTCTATATGATAATGTCTATATGATAAATACAAATATTTCTATATGATAAATAGATATATTTCTGTATGACAAACCTCTAGAAGTGAAATTGTCAGGCATCTGTATTTCAGTTTACTAAAAAATACTATAAAATGTCCCTTGAAAATAGTTTTTAAAATGTTACAAATATTTTCCCCTAACGGAACAATAAAAGCAAGACACCTATATTCAATATTAGCCAGTACAATAAATCTAAACAGAAAAAAGAATTATATAAACAATAAACTAAGATGACAAGTAAGCCTATTGATAGAGAAAAGGATACTAAAATTGAGTTTTAAAATAAAGTGGCACACTGCTTATAAGAGATATACTTCAAACTAATGAATTCTGAAGGATTAAAAATGATCTGGCTAATTGTTTTCTTGTGGCGTTTAAGTTCTTTATTTACTTCCTGTTAGCTGGTTCTTTTGTTCCAGAGACTTGATTAGACTACGGTTCATTTTTTCTGACAAGAATACCTGCGTATATACTTCCTATAGTACATTTTAGTTAGCTAAACTGAACAATGGCTTCAGGTGCTATCAGCCCAGTCCTTCCATTCCAAGATTCTCTTAAACCTTTCATTAAAAGTTTTAGCAATAAATGATGATCATTTCCTGGATTTGTGATTTCATTAGGTTTTACAAATTGGTTGTCTAATTCTGTAATTCTACCATTCCTTGTGCATACATATGCTATAATTCTTCTATAATGAAAAACTTGCCATTACAAATTTTCTGGTTATCCTAAAATGTAATCCTAATGAAAAAGATAAGATAAAATGCTTGATTATCTCCCAAACTTACTCTCTTTTAAAAATCAATTTTCAGAGTAATGAGACGGGGCAAAGCAATCACCAACTATGACCAATGAGATTTGTATTATTTTGCTTTTCAATGTTTACATACTCACTGATTCTTACCTAGTGGATGGGTTGCAATTAAATTGCAATCATTTTTCTTTTAGATGTGCAAGATTCTCTCATCTCAGACTAGTAAGAATCCCTTCAGGTTGGCTCCTAGGTTTGTAATATGACCATTTTTGATGTTTGAGAGCTTTCCTTACTTTCTGGCACAACAAATGTCCAGGTTCATTCTTGTTCCATTTCCTTGACGAACCAGGATGTAGTATTTCTCCCAGGAGTTTGGTAATTTTCCGCTCCTTTTTTGGTATATAAGTAACCCTCCAACAATATTATATAAACTTGATATCTCTTTTGTCTTCTCATCTATGAACATAGCTCTGATTATTAGTTTTCTTTAAGGTCCTTTTCAAGAAAGATCAGTTAAAATCATTCTCTATACATCTGGAGTTTTGATTCCTTCTTTTAATATTGTCAGATTTTGCTTATACAATTTGAAATGGATGCTTAGCTATATATTAGTTCATGCCTAATACATCTGCTTGATGGATCTTAACCACTGTTTAACATGATTGACCTTTTATTGTGAAATTAAATAGGTCTCTTGTAAAGAGCACAGAGCAAGATTTCTGTTTTTCACTCAATCAGTATGACTCAGTTATTTTATTATCCATGTTTATTTATTGTGATTACTAATATAGACTTATTTCTAACATATCGTTTTTTATTCTTCCTTTCCCATCTTTTAGATTGACTGACAGTTTTATGCTTAAATTTCTTCTCATCACCACCTTTTCATCTATATAGGTTTCAATTTCACACATAGTTTCTATTATTTTAATAAGTAACCTAAATATATTTTAAACATATACACTTACCTATTTTTCTAATAAGTCAATTAAGAGAAAAAAATTCAGGAAAGGCTGCATGAAATATGACAAGAAAGGTGATCAAGTACCTTGGTAAAGTTTATTGTTATCATAAAACAAAACTAACAACAAAAAATATAGGAGAGCAAACAAAGAAAAAAGGAGACATAGAAAGTATGTCAATGCCTACATATCTGAACTACAATTCTTGACAATACAAACATGAGGGGAGAAAGAGACGGACATAAGAGTGTGTTGAAGTCCACGTCTTACTAAAAATATGACCTAGATATTAATACATTTAAAAAGTCAGTAGGGGCAAATGAAAGTCATTGTGGGTTTTAAGTTAAGATATTAATACATTTAAAAAGTCAGTAGGGGTAAATAATAGTCATTGTGGGTTTTAAGTTAAGCACAACCATCATAAGAACCAAAATGGAATCTATGAAAAACAAAATAAAAACAGAAGACAACTTGCTCCATGGGAAAAAAGAAAATAAGAAAAGAAAAGATGGCAAAATAATATAATAATAATTAAAATAATTTTAAATAATTTAATCTTACAGATTAAAAGACCCATAGATTAAAAAATAAGATTTAGCATGTGGTTTAGAAGAGATACACTAAAAAGAAAAATATTTAAAAATACAAGGATAGAAAAAGATTACAAAAATATGAATCAAAAGAAAGCTGAAATAGCAAACTTAATTTCAGATGAGTAAAATTTATGGCAAAAATACCATAAGGGACAAAAATGTTTTTTATATGAACAGTAAGAAAAAATATCCAAAATAAATTGCATCCACAAATAAAACTTCAAAACATACCAAACGACAAGTGTCACAAATGTGAGGGGAAATATATATACCATTAGTTGTAATGATAGATATTAATATGTCTCTCTCAAAAAATTATAGCAAGCAGACAAAAAAACACTAATAATATGAAGACTAAACACCACAAATAATAAGCTTCAGTTATTTTATCTGTGTTGAACTCTGCACCATCAAAATACAAAATACACATTATTTTCATGAATACATAGCACTATAAGATAGACCATGTATTAGTCCATAAAATAAATCATGATAAATTCAAAAGCATCAACATAATACAGAATACATTCTCTAGCTACAATGTAATAAAATTTGAAATTATTAACAATAGAATTTTAAAAGTCCACACTTCTGAAACCCAAGTAACATACTATATTATTAAGTAATCTTTGAATTTAAAAGAAAAAAATAACAACTCTTAATTTTTTTTCCTAAAAATCTAAATGTAATAATGACAATAATTACACAAAAAATGTGCAAGATCCAAACAAAATACTTGAAGGAAACAAAAATGGCTAGAGCAGCTGGGCAAAGTGGCACACACCTGTAATCCCAGCACTTTGGGCAGATCGCTCGAGCCCAGGAGTTTGAGACCACCCTGGGCAATATGGAGAAATCCCATCTCTACAAAAAATACAAAAATTAGCCAGGCATGGTGGCACACACCTGTAGTCCCAGCTACTCAGGAAGTTGAGGTAGGAGGAGCGATTGAGTCTGCGAGGTTGAGGCTGCAATGAGCTGTGATTGTGCCACCGCACTCCAGCCCGCAAGACAGAGCGAGACGCTGTCTTAAATAAATGAATAAATAAATATCTTTTTAAAAAACCCAGCTAGACTAACATCATACTGAATAGGTGAAGGCTCAAAGTATTTACCTTGAGAACCGGAAAAAGACAAGAATGCCCACTCTCACCACTCCTATTCAACACAGTACTGGAAGTCCTAGCCAGAGCAATCAGGCAAGAGAAAGAAATAAAAGGTATCCAAATAAAAAGACATGAAGTCAAACTATCTCTGTTTGCAGATGATATGATTCTATACCTAGAAAATCCCAGAGTCTCTGCCCCAAAGCTCCTTTAGCTAATAAACAACTTCAGGAAAGTTTCAGGATATGAAACCGATATACAAAATACAGTAGCATTTCTATATACCAATAACATCCAAGCTGAGAGCCAAATCAAGAATGCAATCCCATTTACAATAGCCACAAAAAGAATAAAATATCTATGCATACTGCTAACCAGGGATGTAAAAGATCTCTACAACAAGAATTACAAAGCACTGCTCAAAGAAATCAGAGATGACATAAACAAATGGAAAAACATTCCATGTTCATGGATAAAATCAACATAACCAAAATGGCCATATTGAAGCAATATACAGATTCAATGATACTTCTATCAAACTACCAATGACATTCTTCACTGAATTAGAAAAAAAAAAGATTTTAAAATTCACATGGAACCCAAAAGGAGCCCAAATAGCCAAGGCAACCCTAAGCAAAATGAACAAAGCTGGAGGCATCACGTTACCTGAGTTCAAACTACAAAGCTACAGTAACCAAAATAGCAGGGTACTCATATAAAAACAGACACATACACCAATGGAACAGAATATAGAGCCCAGAAAAAAATGCCTCACACCTACCACCATCTGATCTTCAACAAAGTTGACAAAAACAAGCAATGGGAAAGGACTCCTATTCAATGAATGGTGCTGGGATAATTGGCTAGCCATATGTAGAAAATTGAAACTAGACCCCTTCCTTACACAGTATACAAAAATCAATTTGACATGGTTTAAAGACTTACATGAAAACCTAAAACTGTAAAAACCCTGAAAGATAATTTAGGGGATACCATTCTGGACATAGGACTTGGCAAAGATTTCATGATGAAGACACCAAAAGCAACTGTAACAAAAACAAAAATTGACAAATGGGACCTAATTAAAGTAAAGAGCTTCTGCACAGCAAAAGAAATTATCAACAGAGTAAAGAGACAATGTACAGAATGGGAGAAAATATTTGCAAACTATGCATCTGACGAAGATCCAAAGTCTACAATCGATAAAGAATTGAAACAAATTAACAAACAAAAAACAACCCCATTAAAAAGTAGGCAAAGGACATAAATACTTTTCAAAAGAAGACATACATGCAGTCAACAAGCATATGAAAAAAATGCTCAACATCACTAATCATCAGATAAAGGCAAATCAAAACCATAGTGAGATACCATCTCATATCAGTCAGATGGCTATTATTAAAAATTCAAAAAATAGTAAGATGCTGACAAGATAGCAGAGGAAAGGGAATACTTAAATATGCTGATGGTGGGAATGTAAATTAGTTCAGTCATTGTGGAAAGCAGTGTGGTGATTTCTCAAAGAACTTAAAACAGAATTACCATACCCAGCAATCCCATTACTGGGTATATGCCCAAAGGTATATAAATTGTTCTACCATAAAGACAATAAGCATGTGTATGTTCATTTCAGCACTATTCACAATAGCGAAGACATGGAATCAACCTAAATGCCCATTAAAAATAGACTGGATAAAGAAAATGTGGTACACATACACCATGGAATACTACACAGGCATTGAAAAAGAATAAAATGATGTCCCTTGCAGCAACATGGATGGAGCTGCAGGCCATTATCCTAAGTGAACTAATGCAGAAACAGAAAACCAAATACTGCATGTTCTCACTTATATGTTGGAGCTAAATATTGAGAACACATGGCCACAAAGAAGGGAGCAACAGATATCAGGGCCTACTTGAAGGTAGAGGGTGAGAGGAGGGCAAGGATCAAAAAACTACCTATCTGGTACTATGCTTTACCTGGTTGACAAAATAATTTGAATGTCAAACACCCATGACTCACAATTTATCTATATAACAAAGCTGTATATATACCCCTAATCCTAAAATAAAAGTTAAAAAAAAGTCTAGAAATAAAGCATTCAGCTCAGGAGTGTAGAAAAGAGAAACCATCCCCCATTTAAAAAAAAAAAAAAAAAGAATCAAACTTCAAAAAAGAAAAATAAAGTGGATGTCAAAGATATAAGAAACAAATAAATGATTGAGAAAATGCATAAAGCCAAAAGATGTTCTTAAAAATTTAATGTCAGATCAATGAAAGTCAGATTTCTAATAAGACAGTTATGAAAAAAATACTGGGCAAAATATGGAAATAACTTTAGACATAAGATTTTTCAAAGATGCAAAGGTGTTGTGAACTATATATATAAGGATATTTATCAGCTACAGGCAAATACACCTAAATAAGTACCTAAAGGGATCAACTCCCAGTAAAGTACAAAAAGGAAATAATAAAATGGCAAAATAGATGAAAGACTAATAAAAAATTATATAGACTAGTCAGTACTAAATTAAAATGGCAGCCACGCTCTTCCTCCCTCTCCGTAATCCCAAAGCTCTAAGAGCTTTATAGTTGAGTTCTAGCAAACATGTAATTAACTTAATTACTATTATAATACATTGAAAACAAAGTAGAGAGTGAAAATTGCCAACTTATTTTATGTAGCTAGTGTAATCTTGGATTCCAAGGCCAGATAAGAACGATACAAATAAAATTAAATCATGGGCACATTTGTAAATTTTGTAAATATACAAAAATCCTAAATAAAATATCAGCTAATTAAATTCAGTAACATATCAAATATATGCATCGTGATCAGTTTATTATAGGAATGCAAGGATCGTTCAACATGAGAAAAATCTATTAACATAATTCACTGTATTAATAGAAAATAGAATAAATCCATGATAATCTCAACTGATGCAGAAAAATCATGTGATATAAAATTCAGGAAGCACAACACCCATATATTCTCTTAAAAACACTTTTAGCAAACTAGAGGAAAAAATAAACTCCCTACAGTGGCAAAGGTTAAATATCAAGAACTTTAAGCTTAATGGAGAAACTTCACATATATTCCCTTTACAATGGTAACAAGAATGACCACCATCACTGCTGCTTTCAACATAGCACTAGAGATTCTGTCAAATACTATAAGAAAAAGAACTAAGAAGTATAAGGATTAGAAGCAAAAATATAAAATGTCATTATTTGCACAGTTACGGCCATCTACCTAGAAAAAGAGTACACAGTAAACTGTAAGAGAGTTCAGCAAAACTATCAGATACAATACAGAAATAGTTTAACTGACTCAGCAATCAACTACTAGAAAGTAAGATACCATTCACACCAGAAAAAAAAAGAAAAAAAAACCCCTATCTTAACCAAGAATACAAAGAATTCTTTGAAGAAAACTTTCACATTCCAATAAAGAAGAAAGATTATCTAAATAAAAGGAGAAGCATGCTTCCATGCTCTTGGATGCAGTGACTTAAATTCAATACATTCCAGTCAAATTTCCAGATGGCTATTCTGAGGAACAGAATAGAGTTCTGTTCCTTAAAATTGACAAAGGAAATAAGTTGGTAAAGACAAGT
>NW_012100832.1:123172-165137 GCF_000951045.1 Mandrillus leucophaeus | reverse complement strand
TGGGAGTTATACCTGATGTAAATGACGAGTTGATGGGTGCTGACGAGTTGAGGGGTGCAGCACACCAACATGGCACAAGTATACATATGTAACAAATCTGCACGTTATGCACATGTACCCTAGAACTTAAAGTATAATAATAAAAAAAACTTTAAACTTTTATAATAACATCAAATAAGAAAAGCCATACGATTATTCTAATAGATGCCAAAAAGTATACTTCTTAAAATTCAACACACATCTTTCATTTAAAACTACAGACAAAGCATGCAAAACAAAACAAAGCGAAAGACATACAAACATATCTTAAACGCAAAGGTAAAACATTAAAGTCATTCTCGTTAAAACTGGAAAGTTGACAAGGATACTGCAAATCCACAATTTTTAAACTACTGTGAAACTACATGATAATGCAATTAGACAAAATTAACTGTAGAGGATATGACTGCACATCTGAGAGAGCCA
This sequence comes from Mandrillus leucophaeus, assembly GCF_000951045.1. Taxonomy (NCBI): domain Eukaryota; kingdom Metazoa; phylum Chordata; class Mammalia; order Primates; family Cercopithecidae; genus Mandrillus; species Mandrillus leucophaeus. The sequence continues at coordinate 164,672 of NW_012100832.1, read as the reverse complement.
AGAAAATCAGCTGAAAACTAATGGCAATCATAAGGGAATTCATGATCCCAGAAATTCTGCTACTAGAATTATAAACTAGTGATTACACGTGTATACCAAAAGATCTGTACAAGAACAGTTAGAGCATCATAAATGCTGTAACAGCAAAAAACTAAAAACAATCCAAAAAGTCAGTAACAAAACAGATCAGTTGTTCATACTATGAAACAGTACACAGCTGTGAAAATGAACAACTATGTGAATCAACATTGATGCACTGTAAAAGTTAACATTATGCAAAAGAAGCCATTCATGGAAGAATACATACAGTGATTCTATTTATATAACGTTCAAAAATATGCAAAACTAAACAATTGTGTTTAGAAATGTAGATGTAGTTAAAAGCACAGGAAAAAAAAAACTAAGGCATAACAACATTTAAGATAGTGGCTGCCCCTTTAGGAAAGGGGTGGGAAATAAATTTTGGAGTCATCAGGGGGCTTTTAAAAGTATATGCTGATTTAGGCTGGGCATGGTGGCTCATGCCTATAATCTCAGCCCTTTCGGAGGCTGAGGCAGGCAGTTCACTTGAGGCCAGGAGTTCGAGATCAGCCTGGCCAACATGGGGAAACCCTGTCACAGAAAAAAAATATATATATATATTACCCGGGAGGTGGAGGTTGCAGTGTGCTGAGATCATGCTATTGCACTCCAGGGTGGGAGAGAAAGCAAACAGTCTGTCTTAAAAAGAAAAAACAGTATATGCTGAGTTCAATGGTGGATATTCATGTTATTATAAATTGTACATATGTTTTCATATATTCTTTTGCTTACATGAAATACATCACAATAAAGTTCAAATATACATAAAATTTAAGAGTATAGAAAAAGAGTTCAGACATATAAATAATATATATATACATTTTTTGAGATGGAGTCTTGCTCTGTCACCCAGGCTGGAGTGCAGTGGCATAATCTCAGCTCACTGCAAGCTCTGCCTAAATGAAATGTGTAATAGCAATAAGAATATAAATTCCTAAAAATAAATTTACCAAAAATACTCAGAACCTATATAAAGATAGTCTTAGAATTTGAGGGCTAAAAATAAGGTTGGGGCCGGGCACGGTGGCTCATGCCTGTAATCCCAGCACTTTGGGAAGCCAAGGCGGGCAGATCACTTGAAGTCAGGAGTTCGAGACTAGCCTGGCCAACATGGTGAAACCTTGTCTCTACTAAAAATACAAAAATTAGCCAGACGTGGCAGATCACACCTGTAATCCCAGCTACTTGGGAGGCTGAGGCATGAGAATCACTTGCACCCAGGAGACAGAGGTTGCAGTGAGCCAAGAGTGTGCCACTGCACTCCAGCCTGGGCAACAGAGCAAGATGACTCTGTCTCAAACACACACACACACACACACACACACACACACACACACACAAAACAGTTGAAAAAACAAGATGACTCTGCTCAATCTTAGGAGAAATAAATATAATTTTGTTCTAACTAAACTTATCTCTGTTTTCAAGCAGGTTTAATCAAGATGTTAATCTTGATTTTGATGTGGGGGAGGAGGAGCTGTAACAAACTGATTTTTAAATGCTTTTGAAAGAAAACCATTTTGAAAGTGGAATAATGAGGAAAGGCTAATTCAATGGCATATTAAAACTTTAACAAGGACTCTGTAATTCATAACATGACTTGACATAGAAGTAGAGAAGATCAATGGAAACGGGTACAAATCCAGAAATGGACACGAGTACAACAGTGCATTTTACACATGAAAAAGGTTACATCAAATTTGTGGGGGAAAGATGGCTTATTCAATTAATGATGTTGGAACAAACGATGACATCTGGCAGAAAAAAAAATTAAGCTTGATTCTCTGTCTCAGTTCTTATGTCTTAGTGACTAAAAAAATTATATCAGATATGCATTATAGTTCAAATAATAGCTAACTTAACGCAATCAATTATTAGTGAGTTCTTCATGTCCAGCACTGTTGTAAGTTATTTTTACATGTATGATCTTGTTTAACATTCTTAACAGCCCTACACAGTAGCTGTTATTTCTCCAATATAAAGATAAAAGACTGGCTAAGTGATTCAATCTAGTTCACAGTACTAAGAAGTGATAGACATGCAATAAGCTTAGGTAGTAGATGTGGAGCCTGTACTATGACCAATGTGCTATACTGATTAAATATAATGAAAGATTAACATATACTTATTATTGAAAACTTATTTTATATATGTTCCTTTTACATCTTTTTGTCCAAAATGGAAATCATCAGAATATTATTCTGTGGAAAAAGTCATCCTCTCTCCTTTTTATCTTCATTGAGTGAAAAAGAAAGGCTATATTCTTCTTCATTGCCTATTAAATGCACTACATATAAAGGACAACAATAAAAACATTCTGATACCAGTATAAGAATTGAGAAGAGGGTCCACAAAACAAGACAGCCTCAAAAGTAATCTTCATACACATAATGTATATGTGTAATTTTGTATATGAAAAGGTAGCACCACAGTCAGTAGAGAAGATAAATGTTAGCAGAAAAATTAAATAACTAGGAAGTAAAAAGAATGTTTAAATCCTGTCATTTCTCACATCAAAATCAATTCTTGACAGGTTTAAAAATTAAAACTTTAAAATACTTAACACAATAAACAGGAAAATTAAAGCAATTACATATTAAATTTGGAAGTGAAGAAGAGATTTCTAAGCACAAAACCATATAAGTAAAAGAAATAAGATTTCATTTTATGCAAATTTAAAACTTACATAAACAAGTCCTTAAAGTAAAAGGCAAATGATAAACTAGGAGAAATATTTATAACATATGACAAATGATTTATATGTTTTACACACAGAATATCTACTATCAAATGGAAACAAAAACTTCAGTAGGAAAACAGTGACATATATCAAAAGGCGATTCATCAAAGAAGGAATATAAAGAGTCAATGAATATATGTAAAAAAGTCAACCCTACTGAGGATTAAAAGGATGCAAATCAAGGCAAAATTTAAAAATTAATACTCAATGCTGGCAAAGGCTCAGTAAGACAGAATCATTAATCAAATGGTTGTAGGAGTTCAAGATCATGTAACATTTCTAAAAGAGAATGTGAGTTTTTCAAAAGCCTAAAACATGCTTATATCCTTTGATTCTGTTTTCCTATTTCTCAGAGTATATCTTGAGAATATAAAAAGACATATACTTAATAAATTATGTTAAGTATTATAAGATATTTATAACAACAAAATATTGGGAAACACTTAAATTTTCCCCAATAAAAAGCAAACTTAATGGGAGGCCAAGGTGGGCAGATTGCCTGAGCTTAGGAGTTCGAGACCAGCCTGGGCAACATGGTGAAACCCCGTCTCTACTAAAAATACAAAAAAATCAGCCAGGTGTGGCAGCATGCACCTGTAGTCCTAGCTACTTGGCAGGCTGAAGCAGGAGAATTGCTTGAACCAGGGAGGCTGAGGTTGCAGTGAGCCAAGATCATGCCACTGCATTCCAGCCTGGGTGACACAGCGAGACTCCGTCTCAAAAAAAAGAAAGAAAGCAAAGTTAAATAAAGCATAGTATATACCTAGAATGGAACACTATATAGTCATTAAAACTCATGCTACCAAAGTATGCTTGGAAAAATGCTCATTATATGTTAAGTGAAAAATGTACATAAATAACAGCTATTCATACATTGAATAAATATTTACTGAGTGCTTAGTATATGCACAATACAATTCTATATACTGGGAACATTTCCTTCCCTCATGAAGCCTATTTGTCATGACTCAAATTGTTTAATAATATTTTATATACACTAATCTTTTTATATACATGTGTGCATACGGGTGTATATATGTTCACATTTGTACATGTGTACATACATGTACAAATGAACATGTATACATACATATCAGTATTTGTACAGACAAGTGAGTATGTATATACAATAAGTATTAGATAAAAGACTACAAGTAAATATACCCAGAGGTCAACAATGGCTATCTGTCAATATGGTTCATGTGAAGAGATGCACAAGAATAAATAACAAATTTAAACATTAATTGCCCTCCACAATGTGGCTTTATACATTCATGTTACATTTCCTTGTCAATAGCCTGGTTTCCTTATTTGTTCCCTCAAATTGTACCTGAGACTAAATGATGGCTTTCCTATTTAGAATGATATCTTCCTACTCATAATTGTTCAAATCTGAGTTTCTGTTGCTGTGTTTTAAGTGCCACTCATTCTGGCACTGTTTAATGTGGATAACTTCAGAAATTATTATTAATCTCACACAATTTGTTACCCTCAATGTTAAGACTTTTTTTTTTTGAAAGGGAGTCTTCCTCTGTCGCCCAGGCTGGAGTACAGTGGCACCATCCTGGCTCACTGCAACTTCAGCCTCCCGGGTTCAAGCAATTCTCCTGCTTCAGCCCCCTGAGTAGCTGGGATTACAGGTGCCCACCACAATGCCTGGCTAATTTTCATATTTATAATAAAGATGAGGTTTCACCATGTTGGCTAGGCTGGTCTCAAACTCCTGACCTCAAGTGATCCACCCACCTTGGCCTCCCAAAGTGCTGGGATTACAGGCCTGGCCATGACATTTATTCCTTTATCTCAGAACACCAAGAACAGCATGAATTATAAAGTAGACTTGAGTGACTGAATGAATGAATGAGTAAACGTTGGGAAAAGACACTGGGTTGGGGCAGGGTCAAGTCTGCATGCTTGAAAATTTCTCAGGCAAGCGAGGAACATTTTCTGTCCAGTCATCCATCCATCCTCATTGCCACTTCCACTACTTCCACCACCCATGAAGAATGCAGGGACAATCATCCTTACCTGGGATCAGACTATGAGGAAAACAGTGTACATTCCTTCCTCCTTTGTGTTCCTCTTCTCGGGAAGGGTAGTGCTGAGATGGCTGAGCTGAGGAGGAAGGGGGATTGAAAACCCGGTATGACTTTAAATTCCCAAACTCATTAAATTCCCCATATACTAACTGGGTACGATGCACACATCTCCTAGCATGAGGTCAAAAAGAAGCCTATGAATGTTCTTGTTTCCTTTCAACGACCAGAACGGAGAGCTATGAACACTGGCACCTTGAAATTTATTTGCAACCCTCTAGAAACTTCAAAAGATACAACTCATTTATTGAGATTATTACTACTACTACTAATAATAATAATAGAAAAGCACTAGCAAACTTAAATCGTATCTATTTTCAAGGTATTTTTCTTATTTTGTTCAGTTTAAGTAGAAAATCATTCCGTTGTCCTCCCCTACTTGCTAAACAGGAATACTGGATTTACCATCAGAAAGGTACCCGCAGTCTTAGAGAAGTATCCCAGAACTGGAGCTCCCAGGTCCTGATCAAAGTCTCAACTCTGTCATCAAGCACTTGTAGAACTTTAAAGAAGACCAAACTTCTAGATCTTCAAGGTCTCAGTTTCCTTACCTGTAAAATGGGGGCATGAGCCTTTGCCAACCCAGTCCTTCCTTGCTGATCACAGGTAGGTTCCTGGGCAAAAGGATAAGCAATTAGTTAAGAGCCCTTATTCTCTAGGGAAAAAAACGTTTCATGCGTGCTCCAAGAGCAGGACAGGTTTGGGCTCCCCCAACGCGTCACGGGCTGCCCAAGTGTAAGCACCAAAGAACCAGACACACAAACGGTTCTCTAGGAGCGGGATCTCCAGGTCTTGGCCACAGATCCGGGGGTCCTCTGCTCCTGCAGTGAAGACGCGCGCGGCCTCCGTTGCTTATCCAGATCCCCGGCCAGAACTTTGCCCCAGCACCGAACGCCGGGCACCCATACCCCAGGGACCAAGCTGCTTCTGCCCTCCTCTACTTGCCTTTATTCAGTCTTAACGTGGGAGAGAAGCCGTGATGTACGCACCTACACCGGTGTCTCCGGGGTTTCTAAACCGGAGTCGCTTCTCAGTCCCTGACCCTCGATTTTCTGCCCCTCTTCCTTCAAACACAGCTCGTCTTGCCCTGTCCGCTTCTGGCTTAGTCCTCCCAAGAGTTCACGTCACTTAACGGAGCCTGTGAGAGTGAACCGTTATGGCCAAAACACTCAGTCCACACAAACAATGGCCGCAGCCCTGCTGGACCGAAACGGAAGTCCTAGGTCTTGGAGTAGACACTTGCAGTGTTTCCGTGGATACGGGAGGGGCGGGGCGGGAAGAGAGAGCGCGATGGAACGTGACTCCTGATTGGCCAGAAGGATCCCGCGCCTCCCGACCTTTGGCTGCTGGCATTCCGGCGCAGGAGAGCAGTGCGCTCGGGAGTTGCGGGCGCTGGGTAGCTGCGGGCGCTCGCGGAATGAGGCGAGGACGCACCGGCATTAACGGAATAGGAGTACTACCGAAGCATTTAGGGCCCCGGGAAAGGGGGCGTGGCTGGAAACGGGCGACTGGGAGAATTCTGTGACCCTCACCGCCGCGACCGACCCCGAGGAAACGCTGGCAGGTCGCCTTTGGTTGGCAAGGCGTGGTTGTCCTCGCTGTCCCGCGCCCTCGGCGGAATGAGCACCCCACTAGCCCTGGCACTAGCTAGCATCGCTCTAAACTCGAGGTTAGAGCTTTTCAAATTCCGTCCTATTGTTGCCAGAGACCCTCTTCGTTCCTGCTCCAGTGAGGCTTGCCTCCCTCCTGCCTTCCTGCCAAATCCCAGGCTCCTCTGGAGACTCCAGGCAGAGAAGGGAAATGCACAGTGGAGCTGAAATGAAGCCATGAAAAGGAGCCCCTCCTCAGTGTCCTGGGACCACAGAGTTGCAAGAGCCTGTTCTGTTCTTTACCTGAGTGTGTTATATTAGGAAAATATTTTCGCATCTTTGGGCCCTGTCCCTCAAACTTGGGCTTGATCAGTAATATTCAAACATTTTATTAGGCAAGGAACTTTTGGTAGGATAGTCGTTAAAAGCAAGGGACTCCTTGGATTCTAATCTGGCAACACTACTTATGAGATCTTGGCTGGACTACCTAACCTTTAAGCATCAGCTTAATAGGCGTAATATTGATAGCCAATAATAATAGTAACTATTTCACAGACTTGGTAGATTGAAATGAGTTAGTGTAATTAAAATGCTTAAACCAGCCCCTGGCACATAGGAAGTACTCTGTGAACTATATATTTACAGTTTGATGTTTAGCAGGGATGGGTGGCCCAGCGCCTATCTGCTTGAATTCACCACACAATAAACACCTGCATTTTTTATGACTCTGGAGACCATGTTTTGAAAATTACTGGGCGTGGACCCTCCCTCGTTTGAGCATTCAGAGAGTATAGCATAGCATTTTAAAAATGTGGGCTTTGTTGTCTGACGGAACTGACGTTAAAAGCTATCAATCATTGTTATCCACTAGGTGATGTTGAGCAGGTTGTTTAACCACTCACCCTTAAGTATTTTCACCTGTAAATTGCAACATATTTAAAGCCACAATTGATAGTTGAATTACTGAATGCAGAGACATTGACCAGTAAGAAGGAACACTGGAAGTGGGCTGTTCTGCCACACTGCTTCCAACCTGAGAACCTGAACCTCAATGAACTAACCAAAATTAAAAGAAAAAAAAAGCTAAGAAGATCCAGTTTTCAGAGAAACAAAATGTGTATCTGAAGAAATATACCTGCTAAAGGGTAGAGGCCAATATGAATAACGAAGAGCACCAAGTATAGCATACACAAGACTTTTAGGAATGAATTCTACCCAGTTACAGTTTGGGGTTTAGCAGGGGTGGGCAGCCCAGAGCCTATCTGCCTCTGTCCACCACACAATGAGCATCTGCATTTTTTATGACTCTGGAAGCTACATTTTGAAAATCATTGGTCATGGACCCACCCTGGCTTGAACATGCAGAGACCCAAAGCACCATCTTTGATGAGGGTCCTGGGAGCAGTCACCAGATGCCTAGAGATGTACCCAGGAGAGGAGTGAAGAAACTGCCTTGCATGGGAAGAGAGGGATAGCCCAAGTTCCTAGTCCAAGATGTTGCAGATTCTTCATAGCAAATAATTGAAGAATCTAAGAATAGGACTGTGGCTTGAGGGCATAGAATTTTCCGTAATTTTGGTCAGTGTCACGTAACTAAGAACACAAATTGGAGTCAAGTCTGACAAGACAGCAAGGAATGTAGGGGCCAAGATCCTGATGAAAAGGGAATCTTTAAGCAGCCAGCCTAAAACCTGGTGGTTTTCTCTTCAAACATTAGCAGAATTCTTAAGATGAACAGGAAAAGAAGATAAGAAGAAAACTGTTGAAGTGCACAGAAAATTTTCAGAGGTCTCATCACAGATCAGAGGAAATAGGAATTATAGTTCAAAACCCACCAAGAAAGAGATACCCAACTAGAGTTCCTGGAGAGCAAAAGAATAAGTACAGAAGCAAACTGGCAATAAATAGAGATGGAGCTGCAATTCAACTTTGAGTCAGCTCCATACCTGACTGGATTGTTATTATCTGCCCCCTCTCTAACTGCCTATGAGAGGAACTCTCTCAGGAGGAATGTTATCATTCAGAACTACTACAGTGTTTCATATACAATGTCTGATAATTCAACCAAAAATTATAAGGTCAGAAAAAAAGACAATAGAAACAAATTCATGGATGACAACAAATTCATTCAATTATCAGGATAACAAATAGGTACTTAAAAGTAATTAATTGCGACTAATATGTTCAGTAATGGAGAAGAGTTGACAAGATCGGGAATTTTAATTGAAAATCAAATTTCAATTTTATGAATAAAAATAAAATTGAGAATGTAATAGATGTGTGTGACAGCAGATCAGATCCACCAGAGAAAAAGAGGAAAGAATACAGATACCTAAATGAGAAGATAAATTTTATATACACATATAAAATGTTAAATATATGTTTAAATTTTAATTTTATATATATAAAATCTTAAAATAGATATTTTAAGATTTATAAAGTATATTTGTAAAATTAAATTATATAAATTTATAAGATTTTAAATATATATTTTATGTTACATATAATTATATTACATGTATAATATATTACATATAATTTTAATTATATTACATATAAAATATATATATTTCATATGTTTAGCTTGGAGAGTTTTTAAAAACATTTTTATATAAAAATATTTGTACTATAAAATTTTTATTTTATATATAAATCTATTTTTACATATAAAATATAAATATATAAGCATTTATAAATATATAAAATAGATTCATATATAAATATTTATATTTATATGAATATATTTTATTTATATTTATGTATAAAAATCTCCAAGCTAAAGTACAGAGAAGAAAAGAACATAAATTGTATTCGGTCATTCTTGCATTGTATAAATAAATAACTTGAGACTAGATAATTTATAAAGAAAACAGGTTGAATTAGCTCACAGTTCTGCAAGTTTTACAGGTAGCATGGTGCTGGCATCTGCTTGGCTTTTGGGGAGGCTTCAAGAAGCTTACAATCATGATGGAAGGTGAAGGGGCTGTGGGCATGTCTCACATGATGGGAGAAGGAGCAAGAGAGAGAGAGTAGGGAGGGAGGTTCCACACACTTAAGCAGATATCATGAGAACTCACTATCACAAGGACATTACCAAGCCATGAGGGACCCACCCCCATGACCCAGATACTACCCACCAGGCCACACCTCCAATGTTAGGGATTACATTTCAACAGGAGATTTTGGTGGTAACAAATACCCATACTATATCAGAAACATAGGGAACACAATGAAAATATCTAACATATACAATTAGAGTCTCAGAAAAGATAAAGTGAGCAAAGATCAATATGTGAAGAAATAATGATTTATAATTTTCCAAGCCTGATGAAAAATTCTAACTCACAGTGTATAATTTCATTGTAAGTCTTAAATGGTATATTGAAATCCTACAAATATTTCCAGGGATCCCTGGAGCCATGGTATTGATCCTTGATCAAACCAGAATAGAATATACTACATAGGAATTAATGCAGTTTTGTGCTAATGTAGTTTTCCAAAAAATACCAAGAGGGAAATCTGTAACAGCTTGCCAATATTGTTTATAGAAAATGTATTGATGAATGGTTTGCATCTGGTTTCTGTTATGCTATCTTGGTTTCTGCTATTGAACCTGGTCCCATAGCTTGGTTTCAGCTACATGACAGTTGTAGTATAAAAGACCCCTACTTGAATGAGCTGTGGCTTCCCTGAAATCAAAATATCTTAGTGGTTCACTTGCTGGCCATAAAGCACAACCTTGTGACTGAGAGAGGTCTCTGGAATCTGTGTAGGTATTGTGGACCACCTTTCTTACCCCCGCTGCTTTGTATCCATGTCTGTCACAAATCTTTCATGAGTGTGTGTGTATGTGCATGCATGCAAGTCTATGTTACACTGTATTTTTATAAATATCTCTAATAACCTTAGAACATTTGTACATTTGAATGAGAAAAATATGTGAGTACAATGTGAAAAAAGTCTAATTTTTTCTAATCAAGCATGTTAGCAATTGAGGTGGAGGAGGAAAAATGGTCACTTTTTGAGCCAAAATGTATCCTTTATGATTTGGTTAAAAAATACCTGAAAGCATAGAAGAGGAATAAAATAGAGATGGAAATAATGAAAAAAGATCATAGGCTTAAATAGTAGATCTATAAGACCTAATATGCAGACACAAAAGTTTAGAAAGAAAGAGAGAGGAAGGAAGGAAGGAAGGAAGGAAGGAAGGAAGGAAGGAAAAGAAAGAAAGAAAGAAAAGAGGAAGAAAGAGAGGAAAGGAGAAGAAAAAGAAAAAGAAAGAAGGGAAAGGAAAGAGAAAGAAAAAGGAAAGAGGAGTTTATAAAAGTGAAGAAACAAATGACTAACAGTATAATAGAAATTGCCTTTGTGTTGAAAATTTTTGAGAAGGCATGAATGTAGACCAAATAACTCACTACATTTCAGTCCAGATTAGTGAGTAAAGACCCACTAGACATAAAAAGGTATAATTTCTATACTGTAAGGATAAAGAGAAAAACTTTTAGGTTAAAAGGGTAAGTTATCTAAAAATAAAAATGACATTGGACGTCTCTTTTGTAATGTTGGAAGCTAAAAAATGTTCAATAGCAGTATAGACTAGTAGGCTAAAGGGGCTTCAATACATCAGCCAAAATATCATTTCTCCCTAATGTAGTGAAAGAAAGGTTTAAGGATTTTCAAGAATTCAGAGCCTGTATCACTCAGCTGTCCCCCGAGTTAACAATTCAAGAAAGTACTCCAAATAAATAACAAACCCAAAACAGAAATACCCCACAAAAAATTATAGACAAGGAAACAGAGAAAGCCATGATATAAAATAAATAATAAACCAAAAGTTGCATGTATAAAGAATGCAATAAATTATTAGTCATTGTACTAAATGTGAATGGACTGAATTTTTCAATAGAAAGAAACTCTCAGAGTCACTCAAGTAAAAAAATCCAACCATATGCTGTTTTCAAGAAACATCTGTGAAGTGAGTATAAAAAGATACCAGGCAAATGAGCAAAAATTTCAAATAATCGAAAGTTAATTTAAGAACTAAATAAAGAGATTGACTTTATATTTTGATAAAAGATACAATTTATGAAGAAGTATAATGCCATCAAACCCACTAAATACATGGAGCAAAAATGCATAAATTTGACTACTTGATTTAAAAAATACAGTTCTATGGGGAAATTCAATATATGTGTTTTAGAATTAGAACTAGGATACAATAAAATAAAGCCATGCACAGTTTGAATCGTGTAATTAATAATCTGAATTTCAAAGGTATATATAGAAACCTTATAACCCTAGAATTGATGGTATATTTTGTGTCCATAGAACATTTTCAAAACTGATTATGAGTTTTTCCATCTTCATCCTCAACTGTTGAATGTGTTTTTAATTGCTCTGAGAATATAAGCAAAGAGAACTTCCATACCCTTGCCCATCCACACAATGCATTCACACACCTACCTGCATCAGTGCCCCTTTTCAGCTAGAAGCCTGTTCATGTAGTCACTAGTTTCTATCCATTCTTGTTCACATGACCTAACTCCAGTAATTCCCCTCCCTTGCAATGTCAATTTTTCCCTCTATACTATATCCGTCCCATTATCAAGTATGCTGTCATTTCTCCAAAACAAAACAATAAAATTTTCTATGGCCCTGTTTTAGTTAGTGTGGGCTGTTATAACAAAATACCATAAACTAGATGATTGACAACAGCAGAAACTTATTGCTCACAGTTCTGGGGATTGGAAGTCCAAGATCAAGGCACTAACAGATTCAGTTTAGTGAGGGCCTGCTTCCCAGTTCATTTATGGCTGTCTTCTTGTGGAGACCTCACATGGCAGAAGGGACCAGGGACCTTTCTAGAACCTCTTTCATAAGGGCACCAGTTCCATTCATGAAGGCTCTGCCCTCACAACCCAATCATGTCCCAAAGTCTCCATCTCCTAATACCATCAGACTGAGGATTAGGTTTCAGTGTATGAATTTGGGAGGATGCATTTAGTCTATAGCAGGCTCACTTCTCCCTCAGCTACTGTATCATTTCTGTCCTTCCTTTTGAGCCAAACGTCTTAGAAAGTAGTCTATTGTCTTCCATTTTTTCTCCTTCCAGTCTTTTTTGGCCTTATTTCAATTAGGGTTTCACCCTACCGTCTCACTGAAACTACTCTTTTCAAAATCAGTGATGGTCTCAATGTTGCTAAATTCAATGGTTAGTTTTCAGTCTCATCTCGTTCTATCAGCAGAATTTGGCACAATTGATTTCAAGAATTTGGTACAATTAATCTCTCTTTCTACCTTGAAACATTTTCTTCACTTGGAGATTTAGATAGCACACTCTTCAGGTTTTCCTCTCCGGATGTTCTTTTCCATGCTTTTTTGAAAACAATTGTATTGTCGCCTCCCAGGTCTGCTCCCTCTCTGTGACTTCTAAACAGTAGAGTGATTCCTCAGGGATCAGTCTTTGAATGTTCTATTCTCACTCCCTGAATGATCTTCCATGGCTTTAAATTCCACCTATAAGCTAGTGACTTATAGTTTATATCTCCTGCTCAGACTTTGAATTCTAATTCCAAACTCCTTCTTTGTCAATTTGACTTCAATGTTTAATAGGCATCCCAAATTTACCAAAAATGTACTCCTGAAATGCCTCACAAACTTGCTTTTTTATTTTTTTACAATCTTCTCAATCTCTCTTCCAAATTCCCAAGTCAGTATCTTAGATTTCCCTTTGACCCCTTTCTTTTCTCTTACCTCCCAATCTGTTCTGTCAGCAAATCTTTGCAGTTCTATCTTAAATACTCAGAATATGACTACTTTCACTACCACGACTGCTACCAGCCTCGCCCTAGCCATCATTTTCTCTCATCTGGATTATTATAATAGCCTCTTAATTGGTCTGCTTGCTTCTGTCATTACTCTACTCCAGGATACTTCATATAGAACCAGGATGATTATCTTAAAACATAATAGTTATTATTCACCTTGCCCCAAACCCTCAGTTGGCTTCCTAGTTTACTCAGAGTGAAAGCCAAGGTATTACAGTGGCCTATAGGGCACTACATGATATCTCTCTTCTTACCTTTCTCATTTCCCCCCTATTTTTCTGATTCGTATTCCACTATTTTGCTCCCTTATCCCATATTAGCCATTCTGGACTAATTGTTATTTCTTAAACTTGCCATTCTTGTTTTCACTTTACTCTCTTCTTTCATTAATGAGGTGCTGTTGATTGATTCATTCACTGCTTTAAGTGCTGAGAATAAAAAACAGAATGAAATAAATAAAAATCTTTCTTTTATGGATCCATTCTCTAGATGGGGAGGTGTGGAGTAAGGAAAGATCAATAGCCAGTAAATAAATAAGTAAAATTATTTATTGGATGAGAGTAAAAATACAAACAAAAGAGTAATTCAAATTTTGTTATTCATTGTATTTGTGTATGTGACTGTTAATTTAATTATGCAGCATGAAGAAAAAAATGTAAAAGGATACATACCAGAGAATTGATATGTTTAATGTGTATTGTTTATTGGGAGGGATTGATGTAAGTACAGACAGGAAGAAATTAGGGGCCTATAAGGCAATCTCTCAAACTCTTAGTAAAAATGGAATACTACCACTTTTATTTTGCCTTTATGCTTGTGATAGAGAAGCAAAGTGACAAGTTCTTTCAATATGACAAAGAAATCCTACAAGCATTTTTACCTTTTTACAACACAGAGATGTCATTTAAAGTATATTAAGAGCAATGAATGAACAAGTACTACAGTCACTCATATTTGCAGACCTTTTAGATATTAAAGATCACTTTCACAAGGCATTGCAATAATTTCAAAAGTCCAGGTTTCTTATAAGATCCCTCTGAAGAAATAACACTTCCAAATATAAGTTTACATATAAACGCCTCTATCCTCTTCCACACATTTACCACAGAAGATATAGTGTTCAATATAGGATCCTCTGCGCTCAGCAAACCTGTGGGCGCACGTCCTTCTGAAACGAAAATAGAACAAGATAATAACAGTATGAATATTTATACAGATATCCTTCATGGGACAGCAAAAATGTTCTATTTCATGGTTTTCTGTGCATGTTAGAAACAATTTCAAAACCAAACCTTCTAGAATTTATAGTTTCTCTTCAGATCTACATATTCGTGAATGTAATATTCAGCACATTAGCACATTATAGCAATTTAACATAGTATGTTGGAACCAAACTAAAAAGAGTTTGCCTTTTCTCTCACCCTACACTTGGCTATCCTTTTGAGGTAGTTTTTGTATGAATATTTATAATCTAAACCTCTGATTTCTGGCTGTTATTGAGGTTGTTGGACCTGTCTTGCTAACTAGCATGCCTGAGTCCTTAGTATCAGTTGCCTAGAGTGCATATTTTCTTAATGCCAACGAATACTGGCTCCTCCTTTGTCAATAAAGCTTGAAGTTCTCCATGAAGAGTCCAGCTGGAAAAATGCTACCTTAAATAAGGATAAATCACCCAAATCTTGCTGCTATATGAATATGAAAACTTGTTCCAAATGGGTAATCCTTAGAAAAAGGAAGCCATCCGAACAGAGCATCCATTTACCCATGCGATCCAGAGGTTTCTCATCTGAGAGGCAATTCTCAATCCTGAAGCTCCTAGATCTATTAGCTTCTAAGACCGTCTTCAGGGGCCAAGGCCATGAATTCATCTTAGAACAGTTCTAGTCATGTGGGATTTGAATGAAATTGCACTATCCATAAAACACAGAGCCTTGGTGACTACTGTGGTCAATTTGACTCAGATGTTCCTTAAATATGTCGAGTAGGCTCTTAACTGAGGGTCTCTGCGCTTGCTATTTCTTCCTCCTGGAATGCTCCATCTCCCAGATATCTGCATTGCTCACACTTTCACGTTCTGCAAATATCACCTTAGTAGTGTCTTCTCTTCCTATTCAAAGAGAAATAGGACCCGTCTCCCACTTCTCACCCCCAGCGCTGTATTCCTTGCCCTATTCTGATTTTCTCCACAGCAATGATCACCACCTGGTATACTACAATTCATTATCTGCGCCCCTTCAACAGAATGTAAGTTCCATGGAGGTAAGGGCTAGATGAGCAAGACTTTGGATATTTTATTCACTGCTAGACAGGGCCCAGAAAACTGACAGGCACAAATAAGATGCTCAATAATTGTACGGATATTAGATGGACGAATAAAGAGACACTGCTTATTGGGAGTCAGCCAGTCTGGGAAAGGTCCTTCAAAGCTAGGGTTCAATTCCCCGACTTCCTCTTCCCCACATCGGTAAGGCGAGGAGGAAGGACGTGCGTCCACAGGTTTGCTGAGCGCAGAGGATTCTATATTGAACACTGAATCTTCTGCGGTAAATGCGGGGAAGAGCATAGAGGTGGAGAGTGAGAGCAGCGCGCCCTTGGCCCCTCCAGCCAATGGGAAGAGAGATTCGCTAGGTCAGGCGGTGGGGTCCAACCACCCAGGCTGGCCCGCAGCCCTCTTAAAGGGTTTGCTCCTCTCGCAGGGGAGGAGGGAGATGAGGCATTAAGAGCCAGAGTGCGTTCCCCTTTGTCGTGGAACAACAAGTGCCTGTTGATACTTTCCTGTCCCTCTGAGGCCTGGCTTTCGGCGCTTTTACCCTTTGACACCGACGCCTGGTGAGACCGAGGTATGGAATGACTCTCCTCTTCTCTGGATGCGTACTTTGTCCACTTTAAAATGGGAAGTTGGGTTCTCTGTGAGTCCATCCAGCGCCCACATTCTGCGTGGAAAATGAAAGGAATGTGGACTCAGGGCCCAAGAGGATGCGTTGCCAGGACATCCCAGGGTGCGACACTTTTGGGCATGGGGCCGGACACGACCAGAGTGGAAAAGCGACCTTGAGGGTGCGAATCCACGGTCACCTGCAAGTAGCCTTCGGCTGGAGACCTAGTGTGGCCTGTATCCATTTGTCAAATTCCAAAGAGATAAAGAAATGAATGCCTGCCAACTGTACTGGAATTTGGCAGGCACTGCCTGCGGTGCCCACTTCTAGAATCTCCTGGATTGAAACGATATGAATAGTCCCACTTTCACCAGGCTTGACGAATGCAGGCAAGCCCCGCGCCTCTCTACCCAAGAGCAGGTGTTCGTCCTTCAGTCTGAAGCTATTCCCGCCACCTGTGTTCTGCCGTCTTTCATTCACTCTGGGTCTCCTAGCCCCTCTCCCTACTGAAAACGAAACAAACCACCTAAAAACTGCTCTACAGGTGCACCAGGTTATCAGTATCTGTGTCTCCACCTCTCCCTAGCAAAGTTCAAGAAATATTAGTAAGGTAGCACATGCTTGCTCCCTGCGTTGGTCATCCTCTAGCCTACAGTGCTTTAGTGCTTTAACACCCCCACTCCCTTCACTCCAGCAGTGACCCAAAATTGCTCTTTCTATGCAAGTTAGCAATTATTGTCAACACGCCAAATTCAAGTACAGATGCCAGGCATTCATTTCTTTAACTCTTTGGAATTTGACAAATGGATATTGCCTTTTTACCTTTTTATTTCTCCACTTATTTAAGGAATGTATTCTGATGAAAGATAATTGTCACAAATTGTCCTAAACTCTGTTGTGTTTTGAGTTAGGACAATTTGTGACAATTATTTTAAGTACTTTTTTATGTAGAGGTTTTGATTGCTTAGTTGTAATCTTCATATAACTGCCATCTGTTTTGCTGTATGATGAGGACATTTTAATGACTAAAAAATCAAGTGTGTGCTATATTTTTATACATTTATTATAATTGAATCCTTATTGTCAATTATTTACTATTCTAAACAAACACTCTTATGCACAAAACTTTCTTTTCTGTATTTAGGATTTTTTTTTCCCAGTGGATAATTTACCAAAGAAGATACTGCTTGAAAACTCATGCATGTTTGTAAAATTCTCAGTAGACACGCAGACATGCAGTTTTTCAAGAGTGTAGCAATAACATATTAACTCCTTACTTTTATATGGTACTGTTTTTTAAAGCTTATTTTTGTAATTTTGAACTTTGAGAAGTGCTGTTTCCTGGTTTGCATTAGTTGTGCTAAATGCTTAAGTTTGAAAATTTTCTGAAATACTTGTTAGCCATTTGCTTTTTGCTTTTTTCCCCCTTCTATGAATAGGCTATTCACAATAAATTTGCCTTATTGCTATTCTGATCTATTTGTATCATGTCATTTTAGGGATATGAACCTTTTTAAAACAATATTTTAATGTGAACTGTAATTCATAAAAGACTGCACTAAGTATAAACAAGCACCTTAGTAAATGATTACCAAGTGATTACTCATGTAAACCATCTGCAGGTCAAGGAATAGGACATTAATTACCAGGACCTAAGGCCCCCTTCATCCCCCTCCACCTCATCTCCACAGGGGTATTAGGAAACCGACTTTTATGATAGCTACTTCATAATCTTGTTTGATTTGGCTTCTTTCACTAATTACGAGATTTATTCTAGTGGCATATAGCTGCAATAATATATTTTCTTTGCTGTTTAGGATTTTGTTGTATGAATTTACCACAGTGTATTGATTGGTTCTACTATAGATGAACTCTTGGATCTTTTCAAGTGCTTAGGAATTACAAGCAGTGCTGCTGTAGTTATTGCATATCTCCTGCTATACCTACACACATATTTCTATTGGATGTTTTCTAAGAACTTTAATTGCTATTTCATAGTGTATGTATATTTCCAGTTTTAAGGAATAACCATTTAGAATAGTATTTATTAGAATTACAGAAATTTCTTGTATACCTGTCACCCAATTTCCCCAATTTTTAATATCGTGCATTACAATGGTATATTTGGCACAATGAAGACAATAAGGCAATTAAGTTGCACTTAATTTGAATTTCACTAATTTTTCCATATTGTTCTTTTTCTATTCCTGAATATTACATTTAGTCATTTTGTCTCTGTAGATTCCTCTGGTCTGTGAAAGTTTCTCAGTCTTTCCTTGTTTTCTGATGACCTTGACAGTTCTGAGAAGTACTAGTCTGGTAATTTGTAGCTTGTCCCTCACTTTAATTTTTTTCTTATGGCTAGACTAGGATGCTGGGTTTGGGGAAGGAATATCACAGTGGTAACATGCCATTCACAGTGTCAATAGTACATGCTATCACAGTGACTTATGGCTGATAATAGTAGTCTTGATCTTGGGAGAGTGTTTGTCAGGCTTCTCAGTAAAAAGTTTCTCCACTCTCCCCACCTACTCCCATACTCCTCTCTTTGGGAGGAAATCAATAAGCACACTCAGTGCTCTGGAAGGTGGGGTGCAGTTGGGTTAAGAGCCATTTCCTGGAGGGGAGAATATCCTACATAAAGTATTTGGAAATCTTCTCTAAGAGAGATTTGTCTCTTTTCTCTCATATATTGCGATATTTATCTATATCTATATGGACTCATGGATACTTGCTTTGTACTTTGGGCTATAATCCAATACTGTTGTTTATTTTGGCCATTGGGAACTCTTTCCAGTTGTATCTTCAGTCTCTTTGCATACCCCATTATTTTCCTTTCCTTATTTCTGGCACTATGAGATGCTATAAGCTCATCGTATCTATTCCCTATCCTAGCCCTAGAATCAGCAGTTTCTCAGAGGATCCCTGATTCCTTTTATTGGCAAATGGTACAGGTTAGAAACCAAAATTTGGACCTGGGTGGACATCTCCAATTTTAGTACTTAATACAAACAGTTTTAAAGTGGTTTTATTAATTTACACTTCAACTGCTTATTTGCCATATTCCCTGTAAACATTTTGCTGTTTTTGGTTGGCCATTTATGTTTGAATTTTAAGGACAAGAGGTTTTAATTTCAGCATCGTTAACAATATGTCTTCAAATATTCATTGTGGTTCTTGGTCAGTTCCCTTATTGTGTCCAAACTGGTAAGTCCCATCTTTCCTAAGTTGTGATGAATGTTCTTTGCTGTTTTCTCCTCCCTGGTTTGAAGTATTAATGATACTTTCCAGATATAATTATACCTGGGATGATTTAAGAGGATACTAATTAATTGTCAAAATGGTTTACAAGTTGTCCTAATGAATGACACTGAATTCTTTCCTCCCAATTATGGTATCTCTTCTATAATATATTGAAATCCAATGAGAATGTATTTTCTTGGCTGTCTACTCTTTTTCTTTGATTTAATTATTATGATAGAATTAACTCATTTGTACATTTAGGCCAGGCACCATGGCTCATGCCTGTCACTGTAATCCCAGCACTTTGGAAGGCCTAGGTGGGCAGATCACTTAAGGTCAGGAGTTGGAGACCAGTGTGGCCAACATGGTGAAACCCTGTCTCTACTAAAAACCCAAAAATAAATAAATAAATAAAATTAGCCAGGCATGGTGGCAGGCACCTGAAGTCCAAGTTATTTGGGAGGCTGAGGCATGAGAATTGCTTGAACCCAGGAGGGAAGGCAGAGGTTGTAGTGAGCAGAGATCCACCACTATACTCCAGCCTGGGTGACAAAGCGAGACTCCATCTCCAAAAAAAAAAAGAAGTTGTACACTTAGCAGTAGTGGTTAGACTCTTGAATTTTTTTCAACTGGGGGGCAGTTTGCTGCCCTGGGGTCATTTGTCAATATATAGAGACATTTCTTGTTTGTCACAACTGTAGAAGATCCAGGGTTCTAATTGGCATCGAATAGGTAGAAGCCATGAATACTGCTCAACATCATATAATGCACATATAGTGTCCCCCAAGGAAGTATCCAGCCTAAAATTTCAGTATTACTGAGGTTGCTATAGGAGATTTAGTTAGAGCGACCGAGAAAGGAAATCAATCCAGACTGTATGAAAAGGGTGGAAACACCCGACTTCCTAGGTCAAATCTTACTTCCCTGAGACCTCCATATTTCTACCCTCTCTAGGTAAGAATCCCTTGTCCCTTTGTGTTCTCCTAGAACTACTCTGGCCCAAATGATAGTCATGCTGTATTTAGAGGTCTTCCTCTTCCAGTCGTGTTCAGCACAGGGTCTGCTATCACAGAGCATGGCCACACAGATTTTGTATAACTCTGAATTTCCAGTGCCTAGGAAACTGAAGTGAAATTAAAAGGCAATGCTATGTAGTAGAAAGAGAGTAAGCTTTGTAGTATGATAGGCCATTTGTCAACTCTATGACCTGGGCAAATTTCTTAATTTCTGAGACTCCGTATCTGTAAATGTGGATAAAATCAAACTTTCAGGTCTGTTTTAAAGTCTAGAGAAAATTTTTATAAAGAACCCATACACACTAGGTCCTCACAAATGTAGTCATTAATATGAGCTAATTATTTTGAACAAATATGTTTTGTTATAGGCAAAAATACATCAATTTGCAAATTGAAATCCTTGTAGACCATGGGTTCCCATTTTAGTTCAGGGCATTTTTGAATGAATGAATGCCTTCCTATAAGAGAAACAGTGCCAAACATGTATTCCTTTTTCTAAAAAGGTAAAAAGGCAAAACAAAACAAATTTCTTCAAGAACAGCATAAAACCTTTGGGAAGGAGACTACAGTATATTGTACTCTATTATAATTGTAGATATCATATAGTAGAAAGCTAATAGTATTCAGACTCGTATAGATCTCGGCTCAAAGGGACACCCAGAAAGGAGGAGGAAAATGAAAAAAGTGTGGGATTACGACAGCAAAGAGGCAAGTAAATATCAAGATGTAAGGCTTTGTTAAAATAGTATTATTAACGTATGGCACCTTGTTGAAGTTAGGTGCATGCATTAGATTTTTTCAATCCTTGCAGAGGTAGGTACTCTTGCTACTCCTGCTTACAGATGGGAAAATTGAATCCCAAAATGCCCCTTGAATTTTGTAACAGGGAAGTTATTGGTATGAGTTATTTCAGTGGAATTGTGGTGGCAAAAGTTCTATCGCAGTGGATTGAGGAGGTATAATAGGTGATAGAGTATAGAAGACTGAAGGAGTTTGACTATGAAGATGAAAGGGATTTGGAGTAAAGGGAAAGTTTGTAAAAGACTAAGTTAAATTTGGGCACATTTAAGTGCTAATGAGTAGGACTTAGTGGACAGGGAGAAGTTGAAGATCAAGAAGATAGATTTCTAATGGATTAAATCCCTTTGGGAACAATTGCTTATGAGATTTAGATAAGAGGTGGAGAAATAAGCTATAGAAAAGGGAAGAGAGCTCCCCTCATTTGTTACAGGAAAGACAAAGATAAAAATGAACCCACATGCAGTGATATCTGTAGATTTCTAGATGGGAAGTAGAAGATGTGTTCTGTGCCTTGCTTTCCCTCACCTACCATATTCTGTATGTCCTGGAGAAATTTCAGAGTTCTTTTTTGAAGTTTCCTCAAATCTTTTCCTTTTCGCTTTTTAAAAAATTACTATAGGACTTGTTTTGTCAGATTTATCTATAATCTAGAATGTTTGTACCATGTAGTTAAACAAACAACTTTAAAACAGCTGATAGCTCACCAATTACTGTAGGATAAAATCCAGATTTATTATATAAGTTTGGAGATAATTCACCTTCTGTTGAAAAGGAAAACTCTCCCTTCTATCTACTTTTATTTCCCCCATCTATCTTTCTTTTCCAATCATATTAGCAAGAATCGGGGGAGACATTGTGAAAGACTGGAAAGGGCAGGAATTTTAGTGAAAGATCTAAGTTGAGTTCCAGCTGCACCACTTACTAGCTCTATCTCTTCAGGCAAATCACCAAAAAAGATTAAGAAAACTTGATGGTGCTTTGGAGAATATGGATTAAGTGATTAACTGGAGCACCCATGTTGACTAAGAAACTGAATAAGCTGATGAGGGGAAAACACAGGGCTCAAAAGGATTTGATGGTGTTTGAAGAACTGTCACTGAGTAAGGGCATGAAACCACTCAATTAACCAGAAGATATTAATAGAAATGGGTTATAGGAGTTTGCAATTTAAAAGTCTGAGTAGTCATTGATAAAGCCTAGGGTGAGAGCATCAGAGTAAATTGCTGGAGAGCAGTAAGGTCATGGGAGTTGATGTCAAAGACATGAGATGAGGATGTTTTGGATGAGCTTTAACACTGAACTCACCCAGAACAGCTGTGGTGTTGGGGAAAGTATACTAAAGGAGCTTGTGTGCTAGGGAAGACTATTACTAATTATGTATGAGTTTATGACCAGAGATGACATGACAAGAAGAGGTAGATGGTAGCATATTCTATTGCATGTGTTTGATGAATAATAATGTGTTGGCAGGGGTGCAATAACAATGTTTTATGGACTGAGATGTATATTAGATGTTGGTGGGGGATAGAAGGGATGAGGACGGGCAGTTAGCAATATTTAGGAGGAGCCAGTTCTGTGCCAAGTGATATATGAACCCTACCTTATTTGATCCACATGAAAATTAGAGGTTGGCTCTGTTATCTCCACTTAGTAGAAGAGTAAATTGAGGTTCAAAGAGAGGAATTACCTTTATTTATATCGCTCATAAGTGGTAGGACTGGGAATAAATCCTAAGAAGATGGAATAAATATACAGTATAGTGGTCTATATTAGAGGAATGGTTTGTGAAAGAAGATGTATTACAGAGGACACTAGGTCAGTACCAAGCCTAATACAGTGGGCTTCTGCATATGTTTGTTAAATTAATCTATGTAAGTATTTCATTTTCAAATCTTTTTCATGTGTCCCATTTATTCCATGTGCTTTTGGTTATTTTTTTCCCCCACAGAGGCCTGAATATTTGGACAAGATGGCAGATTCATCATCATCTTCCTTCTTTCCTGACTTTGGGCTGCTATTGTATTTGGAGGAGCTAAACAAAGAGGAATTAAATACATTCAAGTTATTCCTAAAGGAGACCATGGAACCTGAGCATGGCCTGATACCCTGGAATGAAGTGAAGAAGGCCAGGCGGGACGACCTGGCCAATTTGATGAAGAAGTATTATCCAGGAGAGAAAGCCTGGAGTGTGACTCTCAAAATCTTTGGCAAGATGAACCTGAAGGATCTGTGTCAGAGAGCAAAAGAAGAGATCAACTGTGAGTGATGCTAGGGGCAGATCTGGGGCTAGGCAAGAAGGAAGTGTTTCCTGGAGTCCAATGGGATGTTTCTGTAAGAGGGATTTAGGGATTAAACCATGTTGGGGGACATAAGCTCCATGGTGGTCTTGTGCATGGGGAGCTTGTTGGATTATCTGAGGAAGGAAAGGCAGATGGGTTTTGAGTACTGTTACTCAGCCTAGCTCCTTAATCGGGGGCAATTCATCCATCTTATACCAGTTGAAATGATCAAAGGAATTGAGTGATAGGAATTGTCCCATAAAGTGCCTTCACCTAAACTACAAGTTATAAGTTAGGCAACATTTTGAGAAATCAAATATGATTTAATGTATTTGCTGAAATATGAGGAATGGGCTGAAAATTATTATTGGACATAATCCAAGCCAGTATTTATAGTCATTCTCAGGTAGGAGATGTAGACATCTAGAATTCCTTACTCATATACAAGGCTTTAGATATATATATATCTCTCTCTCAGGAAACTGAGGCTTACACTACACTATTTGCCCTGGAGCTACAGGGTGGGGGCCATGGCAAGAGGTCTCCTACTTCAGTGTTGTCTGTATCACATTGTTTCTTCTCTCAACTAAGCTTATGGAGTCTGAGGCTCTGGCAGCTTTAGTTTTCTTAAACCCAGATAGTCATAGAATTGGACCACTGATGAGAATGCTGGCCTCTGTTCTAGGCATCGTGAAAGCTCACTTTGTTTTCATTAAATATCATGATCCTGTTGGAACCTGTTGCAGGGTCAGCCCAGAGTATAGGACCAGATGATGCCAAAGTTGGAGTGACACAAGACCAGGAGGCAGTGCTGGGTGAGTAGTTAGGCCTTTCATCACATTTGGGAGGCATTCAAAGTTTTGATACAAGATGGGGATTTATCTCCCAGAGGACTTTTGTTCAAATCTTGTTAACTTCTTCTAATACCCCACCTGTTCCCTGAATGTCACCCAAAAAGAATTAGCAAAACACTCTCTGGCCAAAGTCAGAATCAGGGCCTTGTTAATTCAGGTCCTCAAGAGAACAGTGTTTAGAATGCCTGCTAAAAGAAGGGCTGATGCACAAAGGTATATTAATGTTTATATTTTATGTACTAAAAGTCACTGAGTTGGCAGGAAACTTTTCATTTATCACACCTACTTTCTTTAAAGATGGTACTGTAATTAAATTCTAGGAGTGGTGACCAACTGGTTCATATAAAAACTCATGTCTAGAACTGAGTCTTCTCAGTCATAGTTAACACAGGGGTCCCCAACTCCTAGGCCACAGACCCCTACTGATCAGCAGCCCCTCAGGAACCAGGTCACATAGTAGGAGGTGAGTGGTAGGCCAAGCGAGCCTTACCACCTGAGCTCCGCCTCCTGTCAAATCAGCAGCTGCATTAGAGTCTTATAGGAGCACAAAGCCTATTGTGAATTGTGCATTCAAGGGATTTAGGTTGTATGCTCCTTATGAGAATCTAATGATAAATGTAATGCAATTGAATCATCCTGATTCACCCCTGCCCCCTACATCCATGGAAAAATTGTCTTCCACGAAACTGGCCCCTGGTGCCCAAAAGGTTGGGAATTTCAGACCACTGGCTTATTAACACCATTTCCCTACTTTGTTTTGAATTCTACATAATTTAATTCCAATTTATATAAGTGGAATTACAGTAGAAAGAAAATTAGATCAGGTGAGAAACCTTTATTCTTAACCCAGCCACATTCTAACAAGCCACATTATTTCATTCAAGAAATAATTGAAAACTTCATCCCAAGCACTAAAATATAAAAATTGCTTGTTATATTAAATGACCTTCAATATAACTTCCCACTGTGACTTTCATTTCTGATTCAATATAAAGAAGTTTATCTTTGTGGTATGAGAAAAAAACTCATGGACTAATAATTTTTGTTTTATTATTTCAAACCTAATGGCTATTTCCCTCTTATGTGCAGATAATTGCACACAGATAGCTAATAAATGCCTTCAAATTATTATTTGGAAATTGTGATAAAAGTAAACTATTCATTATAGGAACTTTGGAAAATACTGTAAGTACAAAATAGAAAATAAGAAGTACAGCAATGATTTACTGATTATTTTCTCTGTGAGTGTACCAACATTATGCTGTTTGAATTACTATAGTTTCATGGTAGGTTTTAGTTCTGGGTAAAGAGTGTTTTTCTTCTCTCTGCCTGGCCAATCATTAGTTTTGCTTTTTGGAATTTCTTAGTTATCATTTGTTTATGTTTTATCTTTGTTTTTAAACTTCACATAAGCAAAATGAGCTATTTTTTTAAAAAAAGATTCAAATACTGTAAAAGTACATAAAGTGAGTTTCTCACTCTGTCCCACTCCCCATCCCCAATCCTACTATTCAGAAATAACCAGTATTAATGTATTGGTGTATATGGTATAGGTTTTCAGATACATAAAGTTTGTTCATTTTATTTCCAGGAGAGGATCATATTTTACATAATTCCTAGAAATTTCATACCTTTTCTTGTTATTATTTGGGGGGATATTAGTACCTATAATTATACCTTATTCAAAAGTTGTAAAGTACTCAATTATATGATTGAATTCTCTCGTTTTTTTATTGCACAAATGTATTTAACACTTCTTATGTGCAAGGAGATGTGTTAGACACTGAACATGCAGTGATGAAGCCGCCAGCCAAGTGCATCATTTATTTAAACAATAAAGTAATTATAGCTAGTGACATGTACTGTGAATGAAAAATATACTGTTTTGAGAATATATAAAAAGGGGAAATACTCTAGCGATGAGGTTCAGAGAGGTCTTCCCTGAGATCC
Source organism: Mandrillus leucophaeus (assembly GCF_000951045.1). Taxonomy (NCBI): domain Eukaryota; kingdom Metazoa; phylum Chordata; class Mammalia; order Primates; family Cercopithecidae; genus Mandrillus; species Mandrillus leucophaeus. The sequence goes on along the minus strand of NW_012100832.1, from coordinate 138,320 downwards.
TATATTTTTAATAGAGATCTGAAAGAGAGATCAGACTGAAACAGGTAAAGATTAATTATATTTTCATTCTATTTCACTTAGGATGTTTTTCTTTTTTTCAAAATATTATTTGAGCCATGATTCAATGTTTATTTCTATAAACTTTTTACTTGCACAAAGAAAATTATTTTGATCTGTAGATTCAAATCTGTCTTGGGGTCTTCCCTATTATTGCTAATGGTTGCCTCTGCTCTTTTTTTATCTGGATGACACTTCTGTTCTCCACGTCTGTCATCTTTTTTCTCTGTAGAAGGAAAAGTACAAAGAAGAAAAAAATATCTCTAAAGTATATCCAGTTTTATTTCCCATCACAAATTAATTTTTCTGCATCAATTCTGGTTTATATTACAGTATCTAATACAGGTTTTAAATCTATAGGAATATTTTTATTTGATTTATATTATTTAAAAAAAATCAAAACAAGCTCTGATTTCAGCCTACATTCTTTCTTGTTCCTAACTGCAAGTTCGGTATTCTTGACATTACATTTCATAGAATTTGTTTTGATTATGTGTTTTTTTTGTTTTTGTTTTTGTTTTTGTTCTGTTTTTACCTTTGCCATTCTGACTTAGGTGATGGAACAGAATACAGAATTAGAATAAAGGAAAAATTTTGCATCACTTGGGACAAGAAGTCTTTGGCTGGAAAGCCTGAAGATTTCCATCATGGAATTACGGAGAAAGATAGAAAACTGTTGGAACACTTGTTTGATGTGGATGTCAAAACTGGTGAACAGCCACAGACCGTGGTGCTTCAGGGAGCTGCTGGAGTTGGGAAAACAACCTTGGTGAGAAAGGCAATGTTAGATTGGGCAGAGGGCAATCTCTACCAGCAGAGGTTTATGTATGTCTTTTATCTCAATGGGAGAGAAATTAACCAGCTGAAAGAGAGAAGCTTTGCTCAATTGATATCAAAGGACTGGCCCAGCACAGAAGGCCCCATTGAAGGGATCATATCCCAGCCAAGTAGCCTCCTGTTTATTATTGACAGTTTTGATGAACTGAATTTTGCCTTTGAGGAACCTGAATTTGCACTGTGCGAAGACTGGACCCAAGAACACCCAGTGTCCTTCCTCATGAGTAGTTTGTTGAGGAAAGTGATGCTCCCTGAGGCATCCTTATTGGTGACAACAAGACTCACAACTTCTAAGAGACTAAAGCAGTTGTTGAAGAATCACCGTTATGTAGAGCTACTAGGAATGTCTGAGGGTGCAAGAGAGGAGTATATTTACCAGTTTTTTGAAGATAAGAGGTGGGCCATGAAAGCATTCAGTTCACTAAAAAGCAATGAGATGCTGTTTAACATGTGCCAAGTCCCCCTAGTGTGCTGGGCCACTTGTACTTGTCTGAAGCAGCAAATGGAGAAGGGTGGTGATGTCACATTGACCTGCCAAACAACCACGGCTCTGTTTGCCTCCTATATTTCTAGCTTGTTCACACCAGTAGATGGATGCTCTCCTAGACTACCCAACCAAGTCCAGCTCAGAAGGCTGTGCCATGTCGCTGCCAAAGGAATATGGACTATGACTTACGTGTTTTACAGACAAAATCTCAGAAGGTTTGGGTTAACTAAATCTGATGTCTCAAGTTTTCTGGGCAACAATATTATTCAAAAGGACACAGAGTATGAAAACTGCTATGTGTTCACCCACCTTCATGTTCAGGAGTTTTTTGCAGCTATGTTCTATATGTTGAAAGGCAATTGGGAAGCTGGGAACCCTTCCTGCCAGCCTTTTGAAGACTTGAAGTCATTACTTCAAAGCACAAGTTATAAAGACCCCCAACTGAGACAGATGAAGTGCTTTTTGTTTGGCCTTTTGAATGAAGATCGAGTAAAACAACTGGAGAGGACTTTTAACTGTAAAATGTCACTGAAGATAAAATCAAAGTTACTTCAGTGTATGGAAGTGTTAGGAAACAGTGACTATTCTCTATCACAGCTGGGGTTTCTGGAGTTGTTTCACTATCTGTATGAGACTCAAGATAAAGCATTTATAAGCCAGGCAATGAGATATTTCTCAAAGGTTGCCATTAATATTTGTGAGAAAATACATTTGCTTGTGTCTTCCTTCTGCCTTAAGCACTGCCGGTGTTTGCGGACCATCAGGCTGTCTGTAACTACGGTATTTGAGAAGAAGACATTGAAAACAAGCCTCCCAACTAACACTTGGTAAGTGTATTGGGGCCATTCCCTGGAAGTGCCCTGTAAGGCAGAGAAGAAGTAGATTTTGTCAGAGGGAGGAGTTGTTTAGCTGAGGTCCCAGAGCTGAGATAATCCTTCAGAGTTGTCCCATCTTGAGGCAGGGAGGCTAAGCATTTAAACCCCTTACTGACCAATCATGGCTACTGGTGAGGAGTGGGCAAAAACTTTCCTGAGATGGCTTTTTTGGCCTGAAGGCAATACCAGGAGAGGGACTGGGCTGAGGACTCTCAATTGTTGACAATCCCAACAACTCAGGGGGAATGAGCACTTCAGTCTTCAAGGAGGAATGTGGCATGGCACAAACTTGCATCCATGATAATAAGTATGTTTAATTTATAAAGATAATGTCATCCAGAATAATAAGGGACCAGAAATTTCCTTCTGAATCTGGTAAACACAGGTTATTTCTCTGTATTACATTCCTCTGCACTCTACTGACCTAGCTTACTTTCCCCATTGCCCAGACAATGATTTTGGCCTTTGTTTTGTAGTTTGTGAAAGGTCTCAGCCCTTTAATGCCTATCTGAAGACATTGGAGGTTAGTAAGAAAGAGTAGGTGCTAAATAAACATTTTTGAAAAAAGAAATGAACCTTAAATATTTTATGTATATTCTACTCTACCTCCTTTCTCAAGTTGCCTTTTCTGACTACCTGTCTAAATCTGAGGAAAGAATTGAACTATGGAATTCATTCCCAGATGTATATAAAATTAATTAAGGACTTTCCATGTGCTATATAGTTGTATAGTGAATTGGATAAATAACATAATATCCAATTTAATGTTGTTGGCAACCATCTCTATGTATTTTTAAGATTACGAAACTCAGAGACATATACCTAGAAAATTTCTTGATTCAAACACACATCAAATAATAATTAAGTTGCTGAGTGCTTGTCACATAACCTGACAGTCTTCTAAGTCCTTGATCTCGTTTAGTCTTCTGATAGTCCTATTAGGTAGGTGCTATTTCCATTTTACTTAGGACACACAAAATTGTGGTACCAAGAAGGCATATAACTTGACTGAGTTCACACATCTGATTGTAATTTCTTGGTTTGCTAACTTTATCCAAGCTGTTTCAGTACCATTATATACAATTCAGAAGCACTCCTTTCTTATAAGAGCACACATTTCATTTATTTGCAAACTGTGGGAGTAGAAATTGTGGGCCCTGATGCTATGACCTTTACCTACCTTGGAAAATTGTGAGTAATCTTCAGTCAATTTTCTTAATTCTGACTTCAGAGTTCTGTTTAAAGAATATGTGATTTAACAGAGCATTAAAACATCTTTTATGCCTAACAGTAAATGTTAGAACAGTATTCTGGCCACTAGATTGCCAGTTCTCCTGCTAGCTTTCCTTACCTATGTTGTAGAGTTATCCAGTACTAGAGTTGGCATTGTTGCTAAAATAAGGAGCCAGAGAACCCAATGTTTTGAAAGAAAAACTGTAGGTGACCTCAATCTCTTCTATAATATAACTACATCGTAAGCTTTGAGAGCAGGAGCTCTGTTTGGTTCACCATTTTATCTAGTGTTCGCACAGAGGAAACACTTGAATGCTTGAATGAATAATTTATTATCTTGTTTTTATAAATTTAAGACCTCAAGTGATATAGAACATCACTATGAATTGTCATTCATTCCAACTTAAGATATGGGAATGAATATTTATTGAGTAGCTATTATATATAAGGCAACATACTAGACTTTTATATATTTTAATATATATTATACTTAATATATACACATATATGTATATAACAGTTACTGATTACTAGGAACACTTACAGCATGAGACATTTGCTAAGCATTTTCTATATATTGCCTTATTGAATCTTCACAGTAATCCTAAAAAATAGATACTGTTATCTTCATTTATCAAGATGATGAGGCTGAGGCTCACATGGGTTAGTAAATTTTCCAGAATAACTCAGTTTAGTGAGTGGCCGAGCTGAATTGGGACTCAGAGCTGCTCCATTGTTGAGCTTATAATCACCAGGTTGTCCCCTGTTTTATCACCCTTTATTTGTTCATGAGTTTATTGACAATATTTCTAATAATTAAATCATAAAGTATTTAAAGTTTACAGTGTGCTTTTGTGTACCCTTTAAAATGCACTATTAAATTTCCGCAACTCTGTGAAAGGAGATAACATTTCCATTTTATAGATGATGAAAACTTGTAACTTAAAGAATTGATGCAACTCTCTTAAAATAATATGGCTAGTAAGTGGTAGACCTGGGTCCCAGGCCTGTGATTTTTAATCTACACCACTTTACACCTAATGTCTACCCACTAATCCTAATCATATTCTTTGTGACCGAATTTTATTTTTCTTTTTGATATTGGCTCTTCAAGTATTTGAATACTTCTCTCTTATCCCTCCTGAGTTGCTTCATCTGAAGTAAAGCCTCTCTGGTTTTTATTTTGTGTGTGTTGAGGGGAGTGGATGGGAAGTGGGAGAGCTGTTGGACAAATAAGGCCTCTAGAGTGCCCAGAGGAAGACTTCCTTATGGACTCTGTCCATGGTGGAGCTGCACTGTATGCTCTTGCCTTTCCAAAATACACTTACTTTTACCCCAATACTATCTTCTGAGAGTTGCCTAGGCTGAAATAAAATCAGCATTGTTTTTCTTTTTTTAATTATTTATGCAAAGGGATGGTGATCGCATTACTCACTGGTGGCAAGATCTCTGTTCTGTGCTTCATACAAATGAACATTTGAGAGAACTGGACCTGTGCCATAGCAACCTTGATAAATCAGCAATGAATATCCTGCATCAAGAACTAAGGCACCCAAACTGTAAACTACAAAAGCTACTGTAAGTCTGGTATGAGAAAATTTAATGGAGTAATTCTAATTTCTTTCTGTGTTCCACCTTCCACTCATACTCGTTAGGGGAAGCCAGTGCTAGCAAATACTTACAAGCCACTGTGTAAAATACTCAAACAGGAACAACAGAATCCTCTGGGGACATGAGATCATTACTAACTTGTTCTCAGAGTGATTCCACAGGGCATAGGAGCTGTTTACATGGGTTTTTCAGGCTTGATTAGGAACTTTCTAAGTGAAGAGCACAGAGCTAAAACATTCTAGGCAGGTCACCAATGCACTTTCAAGGACATGTTCTGGAACTTACTATCTTCTTAAATTTTTTCTGTTGAGGAAAAATTTGCGTTTAATAAAGTGCACAAATAATGTTCAGTTTGTTGAGTTTTGACAAATGTAAACATCTTTGTAATCAACACATCCAAAACGATAGAAAATATTTTCATTTATCTCAGAAAGTTCCCTTATACCCCTTTTCTTTTTTTTTTCTTGAGACAGGATCTTACTCTGTTGCCCAGACTGGAATGCAACAATGCCATCGCAGTTGGAACTCCTGGCTCAAGCAATCCTGCCACCTCAGCCTCCCAAGTAACTGGGATTACAGGCATGTACCACCATGCCAGACGATTTTTTTTTTAATTTTATTTCATAGAGCTAGGATCTCACTGTGTTGCCCAGGCTGGTCTGAAACTTCTGGGCTGAGGAGATCCTCCTGCCTCAGCCTCCTAAAGTGCTGGGATTACAGGCATGAGCCGCAATGCCCAGCCTATCCCTTTCTGTTCAATTTTCTCACCCCATCCAGTCCCAGAGACAATAATTTGTGTCTTTTTGGAATCATTTTGATTGATTCCACAGCATGTATTTTTTTTTTTAATTTATCTTCTTTCTTTTTCTTTTCTCTTTTTTTTTTTTGTGACAGTCTTGCTCTGTTGCCAGGCTGGAGTATAGTGGTGCAATCTCGGCTCACTGCAACCTCCGCCTCCCAGGTTCAAGCCATTCTCCTGCTTCAGCCTCCCGAGCAGGTGGGACTACAGGCACGTGCCACCACACCTGGCTAATTTTTGTATTTTTAGTAGAGATGGGGTTTCACCATCTTGGCCAAGCTGGTCTCGAACTTCTGACCTCAAGTGATCTGCCCACCTTGGCCTCCTAAAATGCTGGGATTACAGGCATGAGTCACCACACCTGACTGTATCCATCTTCTTGTGCTCAACAAAACATCTTCTAAAATTTATCCATGTTGTTGCAACTTTCAGTAGTTTCTTTTTTACTGCTGATTAGTATTCCATTGTATAACAATACTATAATTTGTTTATTCATTCTCTTGTTAAAAGACCCCTGGCGGTTTCCAGTTTTTAACCTATTAAGAATAAGGGTAATCTTTGCCAACATTTGCTGCTGTCAGTCTTTTTAAAATTTTATCTTAATTTGATTCTAGATACTCAATCACTTTAAAACGTTGAATGTTCACATGTCTCTTACCCTTTTCTGTAAGGACTCCACTAGGAGCTGAAACTGATCCTAATCTCCTCTGTATTTTGTGTCTGTAAATGTGTGCAAGGTACATTTGTCGTTTGGTATGAACTGAATGCTGAACAAATGATAGATCTTTGTTTCCATTAGTACTAAAAATAGATGTTATTTTGGGCGGGGGGTGGGGACAGGCTTCTCATAAAATATTTTCCTCCCAATCTCAGTGTTTTTAGTGGGTTCTGACCTTGGATTTCAAGCATCTAGAGTAGGTCTGGTCTTCCATATAGATGTAGTAAGGCAACTAGATGTATGTTATGATTAAGGGGTTCCTGGAAGTCCTTTCCACTCATCCCTAAACGTTTACCCCATATTGTCCCTTCACAGGATGTCATCAATTCAGATCTTCACCATAGCCAATCCCTTCTGGGTTAATTGACTTCCTTTCTTAGAATGGGAGGGTTGCATCAGTGGGAGGATGCCATGATGACTGTTCTCTGTCTGCCACCTTAATGTGGTCTTACTGGGGTCTCTTTTCCCTAATAAGTGAGATGGTGCCATTTATATTTACTGAGTGCCTTAGGCACTTTTACTAGATGAGGATGGTTAGTGCTGTAAATGGGTAAAATCTTTATTTTCCTGTGTGTACTTGCCTGGGGTGAGGGGAGTGAGGGTGGGTGGTGGGCAGAAGGGAGGAAAGGTGGTGTTACAAAGCAAGGTTTTGGACAGTGAACAGAAGGGCATTGGGGACTAGCAGAGACACTATAGAAGAATCAGAAATATCTGACATTGACTGAGTTAGCAGGTAGAAAGTAGGACAAAAATTGGCAGATTTAACTTCATTATTTTGCTTGGGCTGCCTCTGTACACCTGCCTCCTACAACTAGCAAAGTCCCCAAGATGACATAGTATGTTTTGCAACAGTGTTTTGTTATTACTGCACATCAAACAGTTGATGCTAATTGTGAATTAACCTTGGATTATTTAAAGATTTGGCTATTGTGAATTAATGTTATTTTAGTACTTGGAATGGCCCTGATAATTTTTGATAGTCATTCCTGGGATTACAAGTTTAAGAGGCTCCTCTTCTGCTTTTCATGATGTTATCACCTTCTTTTGCCTTAAGGTAAAAAAAACTTGGGAGTGTCAATTATCAGGACATAAATAGAAATTGAAGTTATAACCCAATTGTTTTAGATGAAAATAAGATAAAAGAATATTCATGTAATATCCAAGAATTAGATTGAAAAGAAAGAGATCCTGTAACCAAGGAGAGAAATGATTTTGTAATACCTCCTGCATGTTTTTCTTCTGAAGGTTGAAATGTATCACTTTCCCTGATGGTTGTCAGGATATCTCTACTTCTTTGATTCATAACCAGAATCTGATGCATCTTGACCTAAAAGGGAGTGATATAGGGGATAATGGAGTAAAGTCATTATGTGAAGCCTTGAAACACCCAGAGTGTAAACTACAGACTCTCAGGTAAGCTTTGAGTTGTTTTCTCTTGTTTTGTTTTTATAATTGAGGTTTTTGTCTATCCAAGTAGACTCTTACAGCCTGGATTTGCTATTCATAAGACTGGCTTAAGTCTACTTTCATGATATGGGGTAGCAAGCATCAGTAGAATCAAGCTGATTTCGTTCTGGTAGGACTTTCACTCCTCCTATCTCCCCAGGAAGATTTCTCATTGTGTGGTTCTCTGTGTCCCCTAAATCTGCTGGTGGAGGGAATAAGAGCAGATTCAGAATTTATAAACATTTAACACCTCTAATATTTAAGTGCTGGAATAGATTTGTTGTATCTTTGAACTCTCATAGAAAATAACACACTGGGGGATGTTCTTTAAGTAACTGGGGGCAGTGCTGGGACAGACTCACTTTTATTTGATTTTTGATGGTGACTCCCCCTCAATTTAGAACTGCAACTCAGTGACCAGCCCAGAAGGCTGAGAAAGAACAGCGTGGAAATGGTTCTCTTTCGAGGTGCTTGCTGGCTACCACACACTATTGATCTTAGTGGTGACTCTTCTTTGGCTGATGAAAGCGAGAGGATTAGTAATCATACTGTTCTCCACATTGTATGACAGGTTCTAAGAAAGATTTTATTTTCCAATGAAAGGCAATGAAATAGGTTTCTGACAGAACCAGACAAAACAAATAGTTACAGTAAGTTTTACATTAGAAGTTTTTATAAGCCCTGGACTCAGTTCAAGGTGGCCAAGACTGAAGCTTGATGCATGAAGGGCCAAAGTACATCTGTATTTGTAGGAAGCTAATTACAATCCAGGTGTAGGAAAAGTAAGTGAAGTCTGGAATAAGACTTTCTTTGACATTTTTAAAACTCTTATCAGTTTTTGTAAGATGGAATTCACTTACAGCATATCTGGAAAGTTGTTGGATAATTCTCAAACATAGGTTGAGTTCAGTTGTTAGCAAGACAGGTCAGAGTAAAGGTTTTACCTACTAAGTAGTTTTAAGATATTATGAGGAATTTTCTGTAATCTACATCTCTGGTCTGAAACTCAGGTGAGAAGTATGTCACTGATTCCTATGTCTAAAAATAAAATGTATTAGTAGCAAAAAGCTGTTAAATTGAGGAAAAGAGGAAAGATGTTTTCTTACAGTAGGAGCTGTGGATCCAAGACAAAAAAAGCTTGGTGCTTGACAGACCAGTGGGACTTGATAAGGTCTCTTCCATTTGAGGTTTGAGTAATGTTGTCTGCTGGTAAACCTTGATACAGACCAAGTTGCCAGGATTTCAAATAGAAAACCATCTTTCTGAGTCAACTAGTAGGGCTCCTTGCAACAGTGAATACAATGCTTTGGCAAAAGTCATCAGAGCTTTGTAATAATCTAATACTCCATTATGTGGGACTGCATGTTCCCCCAGTGTGGGTGGCCACTGAGGAGTAATCAGTGGCCTTACTAACATTTCCTGTGGGAGAAGGTCCAGTTTTCTGTTTGCTTCGTATCTCATGTTATAAGAGTCACAGGTAGTATGAATATCCTCACTAGTTTGGTTTGTGTATAGACCATGCACAAGTTTCTAGAATTGCATTTTGGTGTTATACTCTCTCTGTTTCTAGATGATGTCAGCAGTGTTGATACATCAGTAGTGTTGATACATCAGTAGGACTTTGCCAGCCTGTCTTGCAACATATGATCCCCAGTTATTATTAGAACTTGGCTAATTTATAAATAAAATATCTTTTAAAACTTTAAATTGCTCACATGAGCCCCTGTACATGAACATACCGAAAGGATACATAATCGCTAATTTTCTTCTTTCTTTTTTTGAGACAGAGTCTCGCTCTGTCACCCAGGCTGGAGTGCAGTGGTGTGATCTCTGCTCACTGCAGCCTCCACCTCTGCCTCCTGGGTTCAAGCGATTCTCCTGCCTCAGCTTCCTGAGTAGCTGGGACTACAGGCCCACGCCACCACGCCCGCCTAATTTTTTTATTTTTAGTAGAGATGGGGTTTCATCATGTTGGCCAGGATGGTCTCAATCTCCTGAACTTGTGATCTGCCTGCCTTGGCCTCCAGAAGTGTTGGGATTACAGGTGTGAGCCACCGCACCTGACCCATAATCACTAATTTTCATGAGAATACCTTACTATAATATTTACCAAAGGCTTCCCTCAAGAAGAGGAGAAAGATCTATTCTCTTTGTCTTGATAGATTTTTCCACAGTATAGGCCTTATAATGGGTCTTAAAATATGCTTTAAGGTGAGTTCTTAAAATTTGCTGAGCAAGGAGAGGCCAAAAACAAAAACAGAAACCTTGGCATAGTCCAATAATTTCTAATTGTGACCAGAATCTCTTCTTAGTTTGCATATGCTCTGCCACTGGGGCTTCGTAAGCAAGGTAAGGGAACGATTGTTGCTTCCACAGCACAGCCACCTGAAGGGTACCAAAATGGCATATAAATGCAGAGCACTCTGTATATCTTCATAGACTTTGAATTAGAAGACTAATATTTCAGAAAGGGGGCATCTAAAAGAGTTAGATAAGGCCAGGTGTGGTGTCTCACGCCTGTAATCCCAGCATTTTGGGAGGCTGGCCACTCTGGATCACTTGAGGCTAGGAGTTCAAGACCAGCCTGGCCAACATGGCAAAACCCCATCTCTACTAAAAATATAAAAACTAGCCGGTCATGATGATGCACACCTGTAATCCCAGCTACTCAGGAGGCTGAGACAGGAGAATTGCTTGAAACCTGGGAGGCGGAAGTTGTAGTGAGGCAAGATGGCACCACCGCACTCCAGTCTGGGCAACAGAGCAAGACTCTGTGTTTAAAAAATGTCAAAAAGAAGGAAGAAAGAAAAAAAAATAAGCTGGCTAAGAGGAACTTGCCTGAGAATGGCAAATATCCACAGCTGTGTCTCATTATCAACTAGCATGAAATACTACTTAACAGGTAGATAGCATATGGACCAATAGAAATTTTTGCTTTTTCGGGAGTGAGGAACCTTTGTGACTCATTACAGTTGTTTATAATCATGAAGTGTCTAATGAGTCATCATAAATGTAAACAGAATTTGGAGAAATGAGAATACACACTTTAAAACCGAGGTTCTGCCACCTGGGCAGACTACCCAGCAAGCAGAGATTAAACTACCAGTCTTCTCCATTCAAAATGTTTCTTTTATTCATTAATAAACCATGATATATATAGTATACACAGCTTCATAATCATAACAAATAAAGTTTAAGTGAAATATCCTTTAAAGGTTGAGATCATAACTTTTTGAACAGAAATAATATGGATTATAAGGCAATATATTGATTTTTGCTGTCTTTATTTTAATATGAAGAACAAATTGTGTGGTAAGACAGTAATTTATTTTCCCACTTTGAAATTAAACCTCTCTAGAAACATTTAGATAAACTGTGAACTAATCTTTAAAATACTATATTACTTCAACATTTCAAAATCAGTAAGTTTGGAAACTGTATTTAAGTTAATATTAGGAATAATATAACCACTGTTGATAACTAACAATATAGCCAAACAATGCGATACCTCAAAACTTGACCACTTGACCCAGATAGTATAAAATATTTATAATCTTGGCTGATTCCCAGATTTATAAGCTTCTGGTTTATAAGATGCTGGTCATTTATTTAACTCATTTAACTCATATCTATATCTATATCTATAGTTATAGCTATATATATATAGCTATATATATACACTTTAAAATATAAGTGTAAGTAATATGTCTACAGGAGAATTGTAGGATACTTAGGAAATGCTTTAATTTAGATTTCTCATTAAAGAAATGTAGAACATTTTGTGATCTCAAAAGCTATCATTTGTATTTTTTTCTGAGAGGATTTTGCATTTTTTTACTTTCACTTTTGTATTTTCAATTTTTGTAGATACATAGTAGGTGTGTATACTTATGGGTCACATGCAATATTTTGATACAAGCATGCAATGCATAATAATCACATCAAGGTAAATGGGGTATCTATCACCTCAAGCATTTATCCTTTGTATTAAATAATCCAAGTATACTCTTTTAGTTATGTTAAAATGTACAATTATTTTTTTACTATAGTCACCCTGTTGTCCTAGCAAATACTCAGTCTTATTCATTATTTCTAACTATTTTTTGTACCCATTAACCATCCCCTCTTCCCCTCTTTCCCCCACTACCCTTCCTAGCCTCTAATAACCACCATTCTACTCTCTGTCTCCATGAGTTCAATTATTTTCATTTTTCACTCCCACAAATAAGAACATGGAAAGTTTGTCTTTCTGTGCCTGGCTTATTTTGCTTAATATAATGATCTTCAGTTCTATCCATGTTGTTGCAAATGACAGTATCTCATTCTTTTTTATGGCTGAATAGTACTCCATTGTGTATATGTACCACATTTTCTTTATCCATTCACCTTTTGATGGACATTTAGGTTGCTTCCAAATCTTGGCTATTGTGAATAGTGCTGCAGTAAACGTGGGAGTGCAGATATCTCTTCAATACACTGATTTTCTTTCTTTTGGGTATATACTCCACAGTGGAATTGTTGGATCATACGGTAGCTCTAGTTTTTTTTTTTTTTTTTTTTTTTTTTTTTTTTTTTTGAGGAACCTCCAAATTGTTCTCCTTAATAGCTGTGTCAATTTGCACTGCTACTAACAGTGTAAGAGGGTTCCCTTTTCTCCACAACCTCACCAGTATTTGTTATTGACTGACTTTTGGATAGGTCATTTTTACTGGAGTGAAGTAATTTCTTGTTGTAGTTTTGATTTACATTTCTCTGATGATTAATGATGGTGAGCACCTTCGCAGATGCCATTTGTATGTCTTCTTTTGAGAAATGTCGATTCAGATCTTTTGCGCATTTTTAATTGGATAATTAGATTTTTTTCCTGTAGTGTTGTTTGAGCTCCTTGTATAATATATTCTCGTTATTAACCCATTGTCAAATGGGTAGTTTGCACATATTTTCTTCCATTTTGTGGGTTGTCCGTTCACTTTGTTGGTTGTTTCTTTTGCTGTGCAGAAGCTTTTTAACCTGATATTATCCCATTAGTCCATTTTTGCTTTGGTTGCCTATGCTTGTGGGGTATTACTCAAGAAATCATTGACCAATCCAATGTCCTGGAGCATTTCCCCTATGTTTTATTTTAATAGTTAAATAGTTTGAAGTCTTAGATTGAAGTCTTTAATCTATTTTGGTTTGATTTTTGTATATGTTGATAGATAGAAGTCTAGTGTCCTTCTTTTACATATGAATATCCAGTTTTCCCAGCACCATTTACTAAAGAGACTGTCCTTTCTGCCATGTATGTTCTTGGCACCTTTGTCAAAAACGACTCCACTGTAGATGTGTAGGTTTATCTCTGCATGTTGTATTTTTATTTCTCATTGTGGTAAAATCAAAATCTCAAATTACAGAGCCAATCAGTTTATCTAATGATTCACCTTGATTTAGAATAGGCCCATGAAGCCTATCCTGTTAGTGGAAATGGTCCTTCTCTTGGAAATATCATTCCTCTGTCACCTGCAGTACATTTATATTGATCCCTAGAAACAAACAGGTCCTGAAACCATATAGCTTCAGCAACAACTCTCCTGTTATCTCTTAATTTCTAATACATATCAGAAAAATATCAACTCAAAAAACAAAAATAAATTATGAAGTTCTTGAGAAACCTGGAAATTACACAGCAAACATTTTCAGAAGGGAAAAATACATTTACATGGCTTCTCTGAGTTCCTGGGAGTTCATCTTCAGGAGTAGCAGTTCCTCTTTACTGACGAATGGCCCCTTTTTCAGGTAATGGCAGTTTTCTGATTCTTGTTTGCTAGCAGGACAGGAGAACTTACTCCAACAGGGCTCAACTCATAAAGAAAGCTCCAGTGTCTTGCATCATTTAAAATCCTACCCTGGCCAACTCTCAAACCAAGAGCATATTCCAGGTAGATGGAACATGGGTTCTCTAAGTCGACAGCATCCGTACCATCTTACGGACCTATACCCAATAACAGCCGGTCAGTGCTACAGACAGCAAGCAATAAGGACAACAAAAACATTCATAACTTGCTTACCTTTAAGGAGCTTTGGGCTTTGGAAATTTTTAGCCAAGGGTGTCATTTTGGTAGCACTATTAAGAGGAAGTTGTGCAGGCTCCTAAGAAGGACCTAAATATAAGTGATAAGCTAATCTGTCTCCCATTTTGCTGGCTTATATTTAGGGGTCAGTTTGGAGCCATAATCCTCAGCTTTTGGCTTCCCTTTTGATTGAATCACTGGTGATTGATGTTACATATTAATACAGGTGAGAAAACAACCTCCAAACTCTAGAAAATTAGGAAAGGGTTATATTTTTTATTACTTTATACATGTGAGAGGAGAGTGTTAATGATTTTTTTCTGATTTGAAAAAATCTTTTCAATATTTGTAAAATTTAGGAATTCAGAAATATCAATGTGAATATTACACCAGTGACACAAAGTAAGACAACTGATAAAAAGTACAGACTTAATAGTAGGCAAGGGTTGTTTTCACAAGGCATAGCAATAATTTCTAAAGTCCAGGTCTCTTATAAGATTTCATTATTACAATAAAACAAAATTATCCTTATAAAAGATTTTCTGATTTATAATACTCTCTGCTTTTCTTTGCAGGTGCAGGGGAAAGAGGGAACATTTTGTTTTAATGAGGCTAATATTTCATACATAAAGAGTTAGGCAGTCCCATAGCTGAAATTCTATTACCACTAATACAAAAAAAAAATCTCAAGAAACTCATAACATGGGAAGGATAACAGAAAATGAACTACCAACTATTTAATAATTGTATCTACAGTTAGAAACTTTTTGTTTTGTTTTGTTTTGTTTTTTATTATTATACTTTAAGTTCTAGGGTACATGTGCATAATGTGCAGGTTTGTTACATATGTATACTTGTGCCATGTAGGCGTGCTGCACCCATCAACTCATCAGCACCCATCAACTCATCATTTACATCAGGTATAACTCCCAATGCAATCCCTCCCCCCTCCCCCCTCCCCATGATAGGCCCCGGTGTATGATGTTCCCCTTCCCGAGTCCAAGTGATCTCATTGTTCAGTTCCCACCTATGAGT
>NW_012100832.1:98511-120917 GCF_000951045.1 Mandrillus leucophaeus | reverse complement strand
GGGGATGTCTCCCAGTTAGGCTACTCAGGGGTCAGGGACCCACTTAAGCAGGCAGTCTGTCCATTCTCAGATCTCAACCTCTGTGTTGGGAGATCCACTGCTCTCTTCAAAGCTGTCAGACAGAGTCGTTTGTGTCTGCAGAGGTTTCAGCTGCTTTTTTGTTGTTGTTGTTGTTGTGTAGCTGTGCCCTGTCCCCAGAGGTGGAGTCTACAGAGACAGGCAGGACTCCTTGAACTGCTGTGAGCTCCACCCAGTTCGAGCTTCCCAGTGGCTTTATCTACTTAAGCCTCAGCAATGGCGGGCGCCCCTCCCCCAGCCTCGCTGCTGCCTTGCAGTTAGATGGCAGACTGCTGTGCTAGCAATGAGGGAGTCTCCGTGGGGGTGGGACCCTCTTGGCCAGGTGTGGGATATAATCTCCTGGTGTGTCCATTTGCTAAGGTCCTTGGTAGAGCACAGTATTGGGGTAGGAGTTACCCGATTTTCCAGGTGTTGTGTGTCTCAGTTCCCCTGGCTAGGAAAAGGGATTCCCTTTCCCCTTGCGCTTCCCAGGAGAGGCGATGCCTCGCCCTGCTTCAGCTCTCGCTGGTCAGGCTGCAGCAGCTGACCAGCATGGACTGTCCTGCACTGCCTAGTAAGATGAACCCAGTACCTCAGTTGAAAATGCAGAAATCACCTGTGTTCTGTGTCACTCGCGCTGGGAGTTGGAGACTGGAGCTGTTCCTATTTGGCCATCTTACTGCATGTCTAGAAACTTTTAAAAATGTTTTCGGTACCATTTTTGCTTCATAAGTGGTATATATTTTCTTTCATTTTTCTTTCTGTACATTTATGTCCAGAAACTTCCAAGTACTATTGCCTGTTTTTAACTTAAGGTGATTATTAGTTATGGGTTGGTACAAAAGTAATTGTGGTTTTTGGGCAAGCTGAGCTTTTTCAGCCTTAGGCTATGTTCTAGGTCGTCTATTAAGATCTAATTCTGGGCTTAGGAGGAAGCTTCTCCTGTTCCTTCCTCTATATATCCTGATTTTGATGAAAAGAAACAATTCTTGAGTGACTCAAGTTGGTAAGTCCTTGATTAAAGGGAATACCAAGAGAAATTCCAAATATCAGAAATGCTGCTGCTGCCTGACTCATTACAATGGGTTAGTATACTCCCAACCATGTACAAGGCACAAGTTGTCTCTAAATATGAGTCTCTATACATGTGCTTTTTCTGTTTCTCTTAATCTTTAGAAATAGTTTTGTTTTATTTATGATTTACGTATTGCTTTTCACTCTTAAGGACTGGATTCCTCAGAAAACATGGGCTCATGGATAAATGAGCTCACGGGAGACACAGCTTTTGCTCCCAACTTCCTATCTATTTCTGTTCTGTTTCAGAAGTCAGAGTATAGAAGAATACACTCATCCTTCAAGCCATATCTTCCAAGTTGTAGTTAGAGGAAATTCCTCCCAGACTAAAAACTATTATCATTTAAAGATATTTTTGAATGCTTTCAGATATATTTTTATAGGGAATTAAGGGGGTGGGAATGCGATAAATAATCTCTTTCCCTTCCCTCCTTAACTCTGTCAGAGCCTTATGCTTTAGTTAAACAACTTTTTTCCGTGTAGAGAAGTTGGATTTTCAGGCAAGAT
Organism: Mandrillus leucophaeus; assembly: GCF_000951045.1. Classification (NCBI taxonomy): domain Eukaryota; kingdom Metazoa; phylum Chordata; class Mammalia; order Primates; family Cercopithecidae; genus Mandrillus; species Mandrillus leucophaeus. Next base: position 119,279 of record NW_012100832.1, on the reverse strand, counting down.
CCCAAAGATTAGGAAACTTCCTACCTTTGGGCTCGGTGGGTGTTGGTTGTACTACTTCTCTAAGGAATGGTCATTCTTGTCTTTCTGTGTTGTTTTCCAGGTTGGAATCCTGCAACCTAACTGTATTTTGTTGTCTAAGTATATTTAATGTTCTCATCAGAAGCCAGAGCCTGATATTTCTGAATCTGTCAACCAATAATCTGTTGGACGATGGAGTACAGCTTTTGTGTGAGGCCTTAAGACATCCAAAGTGTTATCTAGAGAGACTGTCGTGAGTGTTTCTGTTTTGTTTTCTGTAGAGTCATTTTGCTTGGTTCTGTGTAGCTTAATTATGATCTGATGGGGGAACTGCTTGGGTCTTGACACTAACTGACTCATTTGTCAATCCTGAATAAGCTCTACATGTATCCCCCTTCTCTTCTTCTACTTCCCTCTCTTTTACTTCACTTTTAGACCTATCTTTCTTTCTGATTGAGCTCTTTACTTTCATTCTTTTCTAAGCTTCCCCTCTCCCCTTCCATGTTTTATATCCTGCAAACAGCTGCAATGGAATTCATAATTTAAATAGGTTTGTTGAGGTTAATTTTATAGTCAAGATATGGGGGTTACAAGCACCACTGATTTCCCTGTGAAGGAGAAGAGAAGCATGAGCTTTGGGAATTGACGGATCCCTTCTCATCTCTGTTTCTTTTTCAGCTTAGAAAGCTGTGGTCTCACAGAGGCTGGCTGTGAGGATCTTTCTTTGGCTCTCATCAGCAATAAAAGACTGACACACTTGTGCTTGGCAGACAATGTCTTAGGAGATGGTGGAGTAAAGCTTATGAGTGATGCCCTACAACATGCACAGTGTACTCTGCAGAGCCTTGTGTAAGTGTCTTCAAGTTTTATCCTTAATATATATTGTACATTTTGAAATATGTTTAAAATAGTAAAATGTTATGAACACATTCTGTTCCTTGCTTTTTCCCTGTTACCCTTAATGAAGAAGAAGGTGAAAATGATATTAATAATTGACATTTATTGTGTCCTAACTCTACCCTGGATCTTGTGTTAAACATGCTTATTGTGCAAAATAGTATCTAATGCTGTCAAATTGGCCACCCTATTTTGAGGGGCCTCCCTCTACAGATGAGGAATGTGAGCCTTAGGAAGATAATACACCTTGTTTAATATCTCACAAGAAAATGATGAATTCAGAACTAAAGCCTACCACCTATCCTACTCTAGAATCTGAGCTCAGAACAGAAATATAGCACTCTGTTGTATGTCTGAATCACATTGTGATTATTCTGTTCATTTTTGTTAGATAATTTTCTAAACATTGAATTAATAAGCCAAGATTTTAATTTGATCAAATATGGTTAAGTTGCCTTCCAGATAGATTGTTTATATTTCCAGCAGCAGTCTAGGGACCTGCACTTTAACACCCTCATTGGACATCTATAATCTTTTTGACCTATATTAATTAAAAAGTTGAAAAGTAACTTTTAAAGTAATTTAAATGTTGAGCATCTTTTCAAGTTGTTTTGATCTTTTATATTTAGGAATTTCCTCTTCATAGGCTGTTTTTTCCTGATGTTTTCTATTATATATGTTATATATTATAGTTATTAATATCACATATACAATATTATTTTATATATATTGCAAACCATTTTCTCAGCATGTTGCTTTATTTCTAACTTTATGGTCATTTTTAGAATAGATAAGTTTAAAAATTTTTGTGATGTCAAATTCTGCCTCACGACTTCAAGAAGTTTTGTCGTAATTGGAAGTACATTTCTTTTTTTTAAAAAAATACACATATATCGTCTCATACTCTTTATGGTTTACTTTTAACATTTACATGTTAAATTATTCCAGATTTATTTTGTTATAAGGCTTAAACTTATTTTTCCCCATATATCAGATCTATTGTACAAAAGCAATAATGGCATAATACGGATTTTCCTTACTGTTTGAAAATGCCGCTTCTATTACGTACAAAGAGTACTTACTTTATTATGACTACTCTTATTCTACTCCATCTGTCTGTTCTTCTAGTCCATGGAGATACTTCTGCAGTAGAGTACTATGTATATGTGTAATGTAATGAGATTAGCATTTGATTTATTGTAAGAAAAATACTGAAGAATATGAGTCTAGTTTGTAGCCCAATTTGATGTAAATCTGTTTCCCAAGTGAGACAGGCTGACAGTGAGGGTGTTTCATCTGAAATGGAATGTTGACAAATAAATAAGGGATCAAATCATGAAATCTTTTCAAAGAGAGAAATCTCTGGACAGTACTGCAGTAATTCCATCTTTCTTCACATTGTCCTTCCTGTAGGCTGAGGCATTGCCATTTCACTTCACTTAGCAGTGAATATCTGTCAACTTCCCTTCTACACAACAAGAGCCTGACGCATCTGGATCTAGGATCAAACTGGCTACAAGACAATGGAATGAAGCTTCTGTGTGATGTCTTTCGGCATCCAAGCTGTAATCTTCAGGACTTGGAGTAGGTTTTCTGTTGCTTTCCTTTTGTGTAGTTTCAACAACAGTGTCTGGGAGATACTGAAAGAAAGGCTGAGAACCGAGTATCTGTCAGAGAAAAGAATATACAGCTGATTTACCCTCTCTCTTTTGCCTGAGACAAGCTGGGGAAGTCTGCTCATCAGATTTGTAAAAATAATTACCATAGTAATTCTAATAAACTTTCCTCAGGTAATAAGGACCAGAGGCATCAGGCTGAACAGTGGCCATTTTATTCTTTCCTTGGTTGTGCCCCAGTGAATCTACTGTGTGTCTTCTACTTTTAATCCAGAAGCTGAAATTGTTCTCTATTAGTTTTTCTCTTAGATTTATGTTTAAACTCAGGTTTATAATTAGGTCGACTTCCAAATAAATTGGGAAGGGGATTTTTACAACATCCTACATTCCACTGCTGAACAGCAGCCATTTTATTCTTTTCTTGGTTGTGCCCTAGTGAATCTACTGTGTGTCCTTTACTTTTAATCCAGAAGCTGAAATTGTTCTCTACTAGTTTTTCTCTTAGATTTATATTTAAACTCAGGTTTATAATTAGGTCAACTTCCAAAGAAATTGGGAAGGGGATTTTTACAACATCCTACATTCCACTGCTGAACAGTAGCCATTTTATTCTTTCCTTGGTTGTGCCCCAGTGAATCTACTGTGTGTCCTCTACTTTTATCCATGAAGTTGAAATTGTGATCTACTAGTTTTTCTTTTAGATTTATATTTAGACTCAGGTTATAATTAAGTAAACTTTCAAATAAATGGAAAGGGGATTTCTAACAATGTCCTACACATTTTTAAACTCCAACTATTTTCATTAGTATTATGTTTTCTCAGTCTGTGAGCAGGTATACATATATATGAATTGCATGTGTATACATAATTTTGATTGCTGTATGGATATGATTTGGGGTTTCCTTTTCACTTGACAGTATTTCAGAAATACATTTATCAAGGTGTGCATGCTGAGAATAAAGAAGAAATACATTTAAATACTTATTTCAAATTATCTTCTTGATTATTTTAATGACTGTATGGTATTTTGTATTTCATTGCATAAATACTTTGGCCGGCATGAATCAAGGCAGAGGCATCACTTAGCAATCTCAGCTCCCTTTCCTACCAGGGCCTCCCAAGTGACCAGTAACTTTTGTGAGTCATTAAGGGTCTAACCCCAGCATAGTTTTTCAGATCTGTAAAGTCAAGCTCTTTGGTAGACCAAGAAGTATTTGTCTTGACCAGACTGACTCATGATAACTAAACTTCCAAATGAGTTTAATAGTTTAATGTGACAACTCTAAACACAAAGGCAATTACACCATAGGGTCCAATCAATACCTTTACTTACTTTAGGAAAGTGTAGATGATATGGGTTATTTTGTGATTCTCTGATTCTCTGGGATTTCGTTCATCATTATTCAACTGGAAGACAAAGATTTACTTAATGGGTGTTGTTAAATCCAATGTCTTCATTTAACTACAGAGATACAATTTCTAAGTGACCTATATACTCAAGGTCTTTGCTAGCCAACTTTCTCTCCTTAGCAATGCTGTAAACAAAGCTGTACTTGCATAGTTACCTTCCAAAGCCTCTATGCAGACCATGTCAATTCTCTTAACCAATATTTTCAACCAATATGAACTAGATGCTAAGGAAACTAAAAGTCACTAAGGTGATGCTTTTGTCCCCAAATAACATAAAATGCTGATTACAGGGAAATAAATATAAAGCAAATTACAATATATTCCATACATTGTTATAAGGATATGACAACAGTCTCAGGGATTAAGGTTGGGACTTCTCAGTGGAGATAGAGTTACTTTAGGCTAGAAAAATGACGAAGATTCTGTTATGTGGGGATATGCTAAACAGAAGGAAAGGAGAGAGAATAGAAGAGAAACAACAACAAATATGGTTTAGTTGGAGAAAAATTCATGTGCGTGGTTAGAAAATACTGTGGGGACAAAGTATGGAAAGAGAAAGCTTGAGGTCAGATTGTGAGTGCTCTTGAATACCACGCAAAGGACCTGGAATAAATATCTTTTTATATGTAGCTTTCTTCTTTGAAGATAATACTTTGAGATGGATTCCAGGAAACTTTTTTCACTTAAAGATATATTAAAAACTGAAAGCACAGAGATCTATTGGTTCCTTGGGAAAGCTTATATTTATTTTTTTTAAGTATTGGTAAAAATAAATGTTTATACCCTTGATTTTTAAAGCTCTGTAGATAACAACCTGTTTGTGGAAGACAACAGTTTTACCTGCTGGTTTCTTCTGCTCATTAAGAAATCCCATCTGTTTTTACTGATAAATTAGACTCTCCCATGTATGTTCTGGATTGTAGATAGAAAAGAGGTTCAAATACCTGGGTGTATCTCCTAGGAGGAAACTTATTAAGCCTCACAACGGAAGGATTCACTTTTCCTATTGTAATTCTTACAGATTGATGGGCTGTGTTCTCACTAATGCATGTTGTCTGGATCTGGCTTCTGTTATTGTATACAACCCAAACCTGAGGAGCCTGGACCTTGGGAACAACAATTTGCAGGATGATGGAGTGAAAATTCTATGTGACGCTTTGAGATATCCAAACTGTAACATTCAGAGGCTCGGGTGAGTTCATAGTTTTCCTTTAAGAAAATGATGCCTATTTGGTAGCTAGTATAGCTAGAAGATAATTAGTGTATGGAGAGAGGATACAAACTAAATGGAGCTAGAAGGTAAGTTACTCTCAGAAAAAAGAATCTAAATTTCAAATAAGTGGATCAATGTACTGCATGTTCTTTACTATAGAAGCCATATTTCACATTTCTTTGTGTCCCCTTTAGTACTTTGGACAGATGCTTAGTACCCAAGTGGTACCTGGTTTGGGTCTTCCATGTTCTATCATTCGTCAGATAGTCCACTTGTCTTTGAATTAATTTTTTATTAAATTGAAGATTTTTACTAATTATCTTCTATCTGTAAAATACTATGTTCTTAAAGAGCTTGTAATCTAATAAAATCACATTCTGTGTTGTGGACATTTCTTATGTTCAATTCTGTATTTAGATTTTTGTTTAATTTTGAACTGATACTGGCTAGTACATTTTCACTTATACAACATGAATTATTGACCTCAGGGTCAAGAATTGTGCTCTGTGTGTGGGAAGCTCAGACATAATGACATATGTCATCCTTTAGAAATTTAACAGTCTTCCAGAGAAATCTCCCCTGACTCTTCCAAGAAAATGAAGCTTTTATGTTTTCATTGACTATATATTTTTATAATAGCAATGATGATGATGTAACTGTTAGGTCTGAGATTTAATTTTATCCTACTTACAACCTAATAAATTCACCTGTTACTGTTTCATGGATGCTGGCCAAAAAACAAAACCAAACTCACAAGACTCTTAGCAGAGACAAAGGACTTTATTGCTTGTAGCAGAGCAAAGCATGAGTATTAGCATGTTTGTGTCAGTTCCTTTTGTCTCCCAAGTCTCACAGGGCTGATGAAGAGGGTCCAGATGGAAGAGGGTCCAGATGGAGATTGAGAGACCCAGGATTTTACAGGAGGCAGTAATAAGCCTGCTCTTTGTTCCTCAAGGTTGCTCATTACAAACACAATCCTGGAAAATGGCCGAGGTAAACAGTTGTCAGGGCCTTCCATTTTTGTTAGCAAACATGTAGGGGAGAGAAAGACCTATGGAAGAATATCTCCCCAAAATGTCTACCCCTTGTTTCTACACAGTAAAATCTTGGCTTCTGGTGAATTTTCACATGAATATGCTACTCCACTGGCCACTCTGATTAACAGAGATTGGGACCAAATCTGTTCAATTAATCTCATCCTACCATTTAATTAAGGCCACTAATAACAAAACTCCAAGCATGAGATGAGGCCAATGTGTAGTATTGATTTCAAACATTCCCACAGGGGTCTGACTCAGTCAACTGAGAAAGTTCCAGGAAGGACTACTAGGTCTTTTATGCATTAGAACTCATACAAGGGAGTCTAAAATGACCTACCATTCTTTGATGTCACTGGCAATAAATAAATAAAGATTAGCCAAAAGCAGTCCTCCTCCCCAGTAAAGAGACAGTTAGCAGTCCGCTCTTCCCCACAAGCAAACACGTAACTGAAAGTAGAGGTCACTCTAATTTTGGATTTGCTGTTATATTTTATTTGGTTAGCCATTGCACTAGTTTGATTAAGCCAGGTGAGCAGTCTCACTGGTAGTTGTAGCTGTCTCATTCTCATACATGGTATATTCCAAGGCTGTTCTGGCATCAAGAGAAGCTTGCAGATTTGTATCGAATTGAAACAAGGTTGTGCTAGTGATTGTATTTGTATACATATGATAAGGCTCCATATTGGGAGGCTGCTATTGATGGCATCAGGCACAGCAAAGTAGTTCAGGACCTGCTATGTCTATATTAGATTTTCTGTTTTCATAGTGTATAGACAGGCATAACAAACCAGGTTGTGGGTCAGTCTGTTAGCTGCAGTTGCTGCATAGACTCCATGGACCACATAATTATTTTGCCAGGCTGAAGTTTTGGATCTAGGTGAAAAAATAGAGCATGAATTGTTCTCCTCACTCGCCACACCTCCAGGTTCTAAGGTGTTCCATTCCAAATATTGTTGCTGCTCTTCCCCTACACCGATGAAATCAGTTTGTCCCATCCTAGTGGCTAGAACTTCATCTATTCTCCAATTATCCTTTACTTGCGTGGAGACCTTCGGTCTGGAGGAATCATACAAATGGGAGAGAAAAACATCTTTACAATATTTACAGAAACCCATTATATCTTATACATTATATTCTAATTCTATATTATCTCTGAAATATCAAAGGCAAATTATGAAGCTTTGGAGCCTCTAATCTACCTTTTAAAAATATAGGTAGATGTGGCATTCTATTTTATAATTTTCCTATATACTCATTTTTTTTCCAGCAAAAGGTATTGAAATTTTTCTCCCCTCTGCTTGGTAGGGACATCTTTGTTATAAACCACATTTTCATTGGTGCATGGATCTGTTCCTGGATTCTGTTTTCTCTTCCACTGACCTGTTTGTAATTCCCAGTTCTAACAATGCTGTCTTAATTAATATAGCTCTATAATAAGCCCTGGTACCTACTACAGCAAGTATTCCCATCTTCCTAAAGAGAATTTTGGCTCTCCTTCCCCTTTACATTGGCAAATAAATTGGAAATATCAACTTATCAAGTTACATACATATGCACTGCCCCCCAACCTACCTATATGTTGATGTCTTGAATCAAATTGCATTTATTCTATCAGTGAGTCTCCTGATACACCAAAAAGGCATATCTCATTTATTTAGGTCTGTCAATAAAGCTTAGTAATTTTTTCTTGAGTGGTCTTGTATTTTGTTGCTGGTTAACTTTATTCCAAAGTGCTTGCTATATTTCATGCTGTTGTAAATGATTGTTTTAGTTATTTTTTTCAATGTGTTTATACATAGAAACATAGGATTTTTTAAAAAGTTGGTTTCTTATCCAATAGCCTGCCACATTCTCTTGCTTATTCTAGTTGCTAATTTGTAGATACTTTTGTATTTTCTAGGTATACAATCACATCATTTAGGAATAATACAATATAGATATTTTTTCCTTTTCTGTTCTTATATTCTTTTTTTTCGTTTTTTATGTGCCTTAGTAACTGTTAATATATGTGATATAATGTTAACATGTCTGGGGATAATTAACTATCATGTGTTGTTCCCAATGTTTAAAGCACAATTTCAGTGGTTCACCAATTTATCAATTTAAGGAAATTGCCTTCTACACCTAGTTTGCTAGGAATATTCTTTTTCTTTTTTTAAATTATACTTTAAGTTCTGGAATACATGTGCAGAATGTGCAGGTTTGTTACATAGGTATACACGTGCCATGGTGGTTTGCTACACCCATCAACCCATCATCTATATTAGGTATTTCTCCTAATGCTATCCCTCCCCTAGCCTCTCATCCCCCAACAGGCCCTGTTGTGTGATGTTCGCCTCCGTGTGTCCGTGTGGTCTCATTGTTGAACTCCCACCTACAAGTGAGAACTTGGGATGTTGGATTTTCTGTTCCTGTGTTAGTTTGCTGAGAATGATGGTTTCCAGCTTCATCCATGTCCCTGCAAAGGACATTAACTCATCCTTTTCTATGGCTGCATAGTATTCCATGGTGTATATGTGCCACATTTCCTTTATCCAGTCTATCATTGATGGACATTTGAGTTGGCTCCAAGTTTTGGATATTGTGAATAGTGCTGCAATAAACGTATGTGTGCATGTGTCTTTACAGTAGAATGATTTCTAATCCTTTGGGTGTATACCCAGTAATGGGATTGCTGGATCAAATGTTATTTCTGGTTCTAGATGCTTGAGGAATCACTACACTGTCTTCCACAGTGGTTGAACAAATTTACACTCTCACCAACAGTGTAAAAGTGTTCCTGTTTCTCCACATCCTCTCCAACATCTGTTGTTTCCTGACTTTTTAATGATCACCATTCTAAGTGGCATGAGATGGTATCTCACTGTGGCTTTGATTTGCATTTCTCTAATGGCCAGTGACAATGAGCTATTTTTCATGTGTTTGTTGGTCACATAAATGTCTTCTTTTAAGAAATATCTGTTCATATCCTTTGCCCACTTTTTTATGGGATTTTTTTTTCTTGTCAATTTGTTTAAATTCCTTGTAGATTCTGAATATTAGCCCTTTGTCAGATGGATAGATTGCAAAAACTTTCTCCCATTATGCAGGTTGCCTGTTCACTCTGATGACAATTTCTTTTGCTGTACAGAAGTTCTTTAGTTTAATTAGATCCCATTTGTCAATTTTGGCTTTTGTTGCCATTGCTTTTTGTGTTTTAGTCCTGAAGTCTTTGTCCATGCCTATGTCCTGAATGGATTGCCTAGATTTTCTTGTAGGGTTTTGATGGTTTTAGGTTTTACGTTTAAGTCTTTAATCCATCTTGAGTTAATTTTTGTATAATGTGTAAGGAAGGGGTCCAGAGCCTGTTTTCTCAACACCATTTATTTAATAGGGAATCCTTTCCCCATTGCTTGTTTTTGTCAGGTTTGTCAAAGATCAGATAGTTGTACGTGTGTGGTGATACTTCTGAGGCCTCTGTTCTGTTCCATTGGTCTATATATCTGTTTTGGTACCAGTACCTTGCTGTTTTGGTTACTGTAGCCTTGTAGTATAGTTTGAAGTCAGGTAGCATGATGGTTCCAGCTTTGTTCTTTTTGCTTAAGATCGTCTTGACTATACGGGCTCTTTTTTGGTTCCACATGAAATTTAAAGTAGTTTTTTCTAATTCTGTGAAGAAAGTCAATGGTAACTTGATGGGGATAGCACTGAATCCATAAATTACTTTGAGCAGTATGACCATTTTCATGATATTCTTTCTTCCTATCCATGAGCATGGAATGTTTTTCCATTTGTTTGTGTCCTCTGTTATTTCCTTGAGCAGTGGTTTGTAGTTCTCCTTGAAGAGGTCCTTCACATCCCTTGTAAGTTGTATTCCTAGGTATTTTATTCTCTTTGTAGCAATTGTGAATGGGAGTTCATTCATGATTTGGCTCTCTGTTATTGGTGTATAGGAATGCTTGTGATTTTTGCACATTGATTTTGTATCCTGAGACTTTGCTGAATTTGCTTAGCCCTGAAGAATTTTGTCAAATGTGATGAATCACATTGATGTATGCATTATATGAACTTTGCATTTTTGGAATCAAACCAACTTGGACATATCTCCTATGTACATTGTGTAATTTACTTTATTAATGTCAATATTAGTGACAGCATTTAACCATTTTGTTCATAATGGACATAGGTTATAATTTCTTTTGCAGTCTTCATCAAGTTTTTGCATCAAAATTACCGTATTTTCATGAGTTCAGGAGTGTTCCTTATCTTTTAGTTTCCTGAGAGAATTTTTGTAAGATTGGGATTACTTCTTCCTTGAATTTTGTAAAAATTTCTGGTAAAGCTGTCTAACCTGGAGTTTCTTTGTGTGTAAAATTTTTGACTTCTGATTCAATTTTTTAAATAATTAGGTTTTCTCTTTCTCATAGAGTACTTTTGTTAAGTATATACTGTTGATTTTATCTATTTCATCTAAATTTTAAAACTTATTGGCAAGCATCTAATATTTTATTATTTGCTTAACTTCTTAATCATCTATAGTGATATGTTTTTTCTCATTTCTGATATTGAATTTGACCCTTTATTTATTTTTGTATTCAAAGAACACAACGTTGATCCACTCTGTTGTACATCTACATTCTGTTTCATTAATTTCTGTTTTTATCTTATTTTTTCTTGTACTTTTGTTGGGTTTATTTTACCATTTGCTAAATTCTCGAGTTGGATGCTTAGACATACATAGTCCCTTTCTTCTTCTCCAACAAAGATATTTAAGGTTACAACTTCCCTTCAAATGACTGCATTAACTTAATCATAAAATTTTGATATTGTATGCAGTATTTTTGTTATTTTTGAGTCCACAACATTTGTAAACTTACCTAGAACTTTTTTCTTCAACTAACAGGTTATTTTTAAACATACTCCTTAATTTTCAAATACGAGGCTTTTCTTTTTATATTCAGTCTGTAGAATTGTTTTCTGAGAACATACTGTGCATGAGTACAGTTCTTTGAAGTTTGTTGTCATTTGCTACATGACTTTTTAAACTTACTTAAGAACATGAAAAATTGTTATTTCTAATTTAGTTTTTAGTTTTTCTAAGTACAGGGGGTTTTTCTGTCATGTCTGGCTTTTTTTTTTTTTTCTTTTTTGGGCTGGGGGCAGGGGGCGGGGGAGGAGTGATGAGGTCTTACTCTGTTACCCAAGCTGGTCTTGAATTTCTGGCCTCAAGCTACTCTGTTTCCTTGGCCTCCCAAAGTGCTGGGATTACAGGTGCCAGCTACTGTGCCCAGGCAGTTGCAGTATTCTGTATCAGTGGATTAAGATTATTAATTCTGTTTAAACTATCTAAATTTTAGTGACCTTTTTCCCAGATAACTCAGTTACTGTGAAAAATGTTAAAATTTTCATTAAAATTCTAGATTTGAGTCTTTCACTTTGCAGTTCTGTTCGTCTTCTATATTTTGAGACTGTAATTTGTGACTGAAAATATAAAATGATTATATTTCCTGATGAATTCATGATAACACTTTATGTTTTATGATGCTTTTTCCACTAAGGAAGATTTTGTGTGATATTTACATACCCTGTCTCATAATTAGTGGGACCATCTCTTCATCACATAAATGTGATCACTTAACAAAAAAAAGTTTCGTATGCTCAGCATCTGTATAGGCACTCAGTTGTTCAATGGCCAGGTAAACATAAGGTAAAAATTAGATTCAAATTATTTAGGAGAATGTTAGATGCAGAAGGTTGAGTTTGACATGCTTCCTCAGTTCATGTATATACTATTATCGGCTTGTGCAGAGGCTCTTGACTGACAGATGGGTGGGTTGGTTAATTTATCTGAATTAGCCATTTTCTTTCCCACTTACAGGCAGCTGACCTAATGTATTCAAAATATGCCATAGAATTGCATTTTTATTTGCATCAATGGCATGATGCTAGAGACCTTATTATGTTTCCTGCTTATTTTATTTTATTTTATTTTTTTGATACTGAGTCTCATTCTGTAGCTCAGGCTGTAGTGCAGTGGTACGATCTCAGCTCACTGCAACCTCCACCTCCTGGGTTCAAGCGACTCTCCTCCCTCAGCTTCCCAAGCAGCTGGGATTACAAGTTCATACCACCACCCCCAGCTAATTTTTGTATCTTTAGTAGAGACGAGGTTTCACCATGTTGGCCTTGTCGAACTCCTGACCCCAGGTGATCTGCCTGCCTCAGCCTCCCAAAATGCTGGGATTACAGGCATGAGCCACCATGCCTGGCCTATTCCTTGCTTTTTAAACACTCACTACCAAAATTCCTATATCTAGTTATAGTGATGTATTTTTAGTGATGTTCAAGGATTCAACTGCTTCATAGTATTTTGTAACATGAGTGTATGTTTTATTTATTCCTTAATAATTATAAATTTGTAATTCATGATTTTGGAAGGGATAAGTTCAGCCTGGAAATATCTGGTAATAATGAATATTATATGTACTTATAGTCCTTGAATTTATACTGTGCTCATTTTTTAAAGTTTCTGGAATTATCCTCCATTCTGAGTTCACAGATCTCTTGTGGGCTTTGTTGTGTCATCGAATAAATTCATTTTTGGCTTTTGTCTCTCTTCTCTACAGGTTAGAATACTGTGGTTTGACATCTCTCTGCTGTCAAGATCTCTCCTCTGCTCTTATCTGCAACCAAAGACTGATAAAAATGAATCTGACACAGAATACCTTAGGGTATGAAGGAATTATGAAGTTATATAAAGTCTTGAAGTCTCCTAAGTGTAAACTACAAGTTCTAGGGTAAGTCTCCATTAGTTTCTCAGGGGGAGCATTTCCTGTAATGAAGGATTTGGGGAGCCACTCATTTACTACAGGCCTCAGAATCAACCTAATTATGTATCCTTGGGTATTTTCTAGACACTTATTTGTTTTTCTCTCATAGAACACTGAATTTTGAGAGATATAATATAGCACAGTAGTTGAATATTGAGCACCCTGAAACCAGCCTAGATGAGTTTGAATTCTGTCCCTACCACTTACTAAATGTTTAATTAAAGCTAGTCCCCCATTGCTCTTTGTTTTGATTTGCTTATCAGTAAAATGGGTGAAATGATAAAATCTACCTGTAAGGTTATTATGAGCATCTGAGTCAATATAGACCAAGTACTTAGAATGGTGCCTAGCATAACAATAAACAATAAATGTGTTAGTTGTTTTCATTATTATCAGTAGTAGTATTAATTTTGCTTGGATAGCAAAAGGCTCTTGGAGGATCCTTTTTAATTTTAATTGGTTTCTCTTTCTCTTCTGTTAATTTCTTCTATTTTCCTTCAACTTCTGTATCTCCCTCACTGTATCTCTCAGTTCCCTTCCCCACTCCTCACCCATGTTATAATATTCTCTATTTTAACAGAACAGTTCTTTTTTTCTCCTGAAATAAATCCTTTACAGAGAAAGTGGAGGGCTGTAGGGAAATTGAATACAGGAAAAGAGATGTTCCCTTGTTTTCTCAGGTTGTGCAAAGAGGCATTTGATGAGGAAGCCCAGAAGCTGCTGGAAGCTGTGGGAGTTAGCAATCCACACTTAATCATTAAGCCAGATTGTAACTATCATAATGAAGAAAATGGGTCTTGGTGGCGGTGTTTCTGATTTGAAGAAACTGACATTCCTTTAAAAATATAAATATAAATACATACATACATAGATACATACCCAGACTTGGGTGCTTAACTTCAGATACTCTATGCCCAGAAATTGTGCACTTGGCAGCTGTCAGATACCTACTTCTCTGTAAAATATCTGTTCTACTTCACACAGTGGTTGAGAGGCTAAAATAAAATAAAAAGCATAAAACTCTCTGAAAAGTATAATATGTTTTTAATTGGATACAGAGCTTAAGAATGCAGATAAGGGAATCCTGGATATGAGGCTGGAGGATGCGGACAGGGAAGATCAGTTAAAGTGCCTTGTTTTTTCCTTACTTCCACTGACATGGCTTAGCTCACAGCCCCACTGTCTCTGGCACCTTTTATTAAAATGTGTCTCCATGTGTGTTCTTGGGATCACCAGTGTCAAGATCACTTGGGTATCTGTCTTAAAATGGAGATTCCTGAACCCCACACTAGACTTACCAAATCAGAATGTCTGGGTAAGGGTCCTTGGAAACCAGCATTTTGATAATTTCCCAGGCAAATTATTAAGTATACTAATAGTTGAGAATCACTAATTTCAATAGAAATAGGAGTCTACTTCTACAATGAACACTTTCTATAGCTTATTGTAAAGATAAGGAGGATTAATTTCCTTAAGGGATTATAAGGTTATTTGGGCTAGAGCTAGAAAGAGAGTCTTTCATTTGGCAAAAACACGACACAATAAAATTTTTTTGTGTGTGAAAGACTGTTCTGGTTATTTATTGGTTGTATAACAAACTATCCCAAAACTTGGTGGCTTAAAACAATAATGATTTTATTAAATCTCATAACTTGGATTGGAATTCAGACAGGGCCCAGCTGAGCATTTCTTATACTCCATAAGGTATCACTTGGGGTCCCTTGGTGGTATTCACCTGGCAACCAGATTGCTCTGGAGGTCCCAGATAACTTTTATACGTCTGCTGCCTTGGCAGGGAGGGCTGAAAGGCTGGGTTGAGCCAGACCCCTCTTCCTGTTATCAGCCAGAAGACTAGTGATTCTCAGCAGTTTTGGTCTTTGCCCCCTCAGAGGAAAGAATTCAACTGAGAGGCAGAAGTAGGTTTAAAGCAGAGGCAAAGTTTATTAAAAAAAAAGCAAAGTACACTTTAAAGAAATCAAGCAGGCCACTTGAGAGATTCAAGTGCCTCTCTTGATCCTTGGTTTGAGACTTTATACATTGACTCGTCTTCCAGGCTCTTCTCCCCTGCTGATCCTTCCCTTGGGCAGGTTGTTGCTTGATTACCTGTGTGCAGTGGCCTGCCAGCACTTGTGAGGGGTCCCGTGCACAGTGTGTTTACTGAAGTTGTATGCATGCTCCTTTGGGATGACTTTTCCTTACTGGTCATATACAGGAAGGTCATATACAGGTCAAAGTCCACCATCTTGCTCCCCTTTGCACACACTTGATACTTTATCAGGGATTGTGGTTCGCTGGCTCCAGGTGTTTTCTATCTGTTAGAGGACTCCTTTCCCTTCTGGTGGCAGTTGTGGCCACTTATTGTGTCAGTGGGATAGTTTTATGCTCACCTGTCCTTCACCTGATGAGAGCCAGACATTTCTGGGGGCCCTCCCTTGTCCTGTTCATTATCTCAGAGGAAAAGGTTTATGATTGCTTGACTATGGCTCAACCATTGCTTGGCATTCCTGGGGGGCCTCTCTCCTGCCCTGCTCTCATATCTGTCTACTTACTCTAACATTGCCTCTAGTCTTAGGACCTCTCCATGTGGTTTCCGCAGGGTAGGGATTCAGGATTTCAAAGGGCCAAGAGGAAGCTGTCAGTTATTTTAAAAGCTAGGCCCAGAACTGGCATAAAGTCACTTCCATAATCCTCTATTGGTGAAAATAGTACAGGCCAGCTCAGATTCTAGGGCAATCAATTGTTGATGGGAGTAGTGTCAAATAATTTGTGGCCTTCCTTAGTTCACCACAAACTTAATGTTTTTCTCCTTGTCTGTGGGAGAAAATAAAGCCTTTTAGCTTATTGTAAGGCAAAAACTAACACTTTTTCTTTGATAACACTGTCAATTCCTGCACAGTTCTGGTCACCAAAATGTGGGTTTTTACCACACCAAGCAATTTGCCAAAACCAGCTGGGTGTCCTATAATTCAATTCCATTCTGACATTATCATCCTGGAGGTAGCATCATGTCCCACAGGTGAAGATCTCAGTCCCACAAGACTCTGCCCTATTTGAAGTACCAATTGCAAGTTCCAGGTTGTGACCTGCACTTCTGACAAACTGGCCATAAGTCAGGGTTCCCACAACTCTCTTTTCCCTGGGTTCCATAATTTGCTAGGATGGCTCACAAAACTCAGGGAAATACTTTACTTATGTTTACCCATTTATTATAAGAGAATATTTCAAATGATACAAATGAACAGCCATATGAAAGAGACACATAGGGCGAGGTTTGGAAGGTTCTATCCCTGTGCATTTGGCTTGTGCCACCTTCTCAGCACATGGATGTGTTTAGCAACCAGGGAGCTCTCTGAATCCCATCTTTTGGTGGAAGCTTCATTAGGTAGGCATGATTGATTAAGTCAGTGGCCATTGTCATAAACTCAACCTTCAGCACCCCCTTGCTTCTTTGGAGGCTGGTATGGGGAGTGCTGAAAGTTCCAACCCTTTAATCACATAGCTGGTTCTCCTAGCAACCAGCCCCCATCCTGAGACTATCCAGGAGCCTCCAGCTACCAGCCATCTCATTAGCATACAAAACACTTATTGCTTCAAATACTCCCAACGTTTTGGAACCTGTGTGCCTTGAAAGGGGCCAGGAAATCACACTGTGGGTCAATCACCCGTGGGTCAATGTGGAGGACTGGAGAACAGACCTTGGCAGTCAGGGGGCAAATGGTTTTTGTAAAAATTTGCAAGTAATGTTACTGGAGCTTTTATCCACACAGAACAGTAATACTGCTGCTGACATTTGGCATAGGTGATACATAGAGAGGTGGCTTTACTGAGATTGATTCCCAGTGAGGACAGTCTTGCTAGTTAGAGAAAGCTAACCGGCGCTATTATAACAAACACAGAAAAGAAAGTATATACCAAAGTGGCGACTTCTTTCACGTGACAGCCTTGGGCCAGTCACCATCTCATCCTTCACAGACAACAGGATTTCCAAGCTGCCCAAAGAAAAATCCAACAAAAGTAAATGTTTCTTAAGATAATTTCTACCAGACTGTCTGAAAAAGGAAAATTCTTATATTTCTGAAACCATTTCAGGGCATTATAGAGGAAGACAGCTTTT
The DNA here is from genome assembly GCF_000951045.1 of Mandrillus leucophaeus. Taxonomy (NCBI): domain Eukaryota; kingdom Metazoa; phylum Chordata; class Mammalia; order Primates; family Cercopithecidae; genus Mandrillus; species Mandrillus leucophaeus. The sequence continues at coordinate 102,162 of NW_012100832.1, read as the reverse complement.
CTAATTGATTTTTTAAAGATGAAAACTATTGATAATAGAGCCTGACAACCAAAATGAGTGATTGCGGCATAAGTCTCAAATCGTCAAGATTTATTGAGCCAGCTTGAGAATGCATCTGGGAAAAATAGGGGTCACAGGTGCATCTGTGGCTGTTTTTTCTTTAGAGGATCTCAAAAGGTTTAGTATTTATATATTTTCCTTTAAAAAGGGGATGTGGCAGTGAGATTAATGATTATATAGTTTTCAGACTTTAGTGCCCAGTAAATCTACATTTTATATAAGGTAAACATTTGAAGAAAAAAGGAATACAGGAAGCAGATGTCTCAGGAGTGAAGGAATAATTAATCTATGTCTTTTTGGCGTACCTGGGAAGATAAACTAGTCATTGACATTTTCAGTGTGGAGTCTTTTGAAAGGGCTGGTTTCTGTTTAGACTGTAGGGAAGAAAGCCTAATGTTAGTTAGCTAAGGGAAGGGAATAATGTGGTGTGTCTGACCTCCCATCTCTCCTGACATGAATGGGAACTCAGCTTCTGAGGTTTTTCCAGAGTTCCCTTGGCCAACTGGGGGTCCATTCAGTCAGTTGGGGGCTTTGGATTTTATTATTTTATTATTTCTCAAGCCTAATGGCACTATCAAGAAATTTAAAGATGAATGTCACTTATGACTATGCAAAGACCCAGTATTAAAATTTTTGAACATTTCAACATTTAATTAAAATATACTATGATTAATGTTACTTAGAAGTGCAAGAGTGGGCTGATGTTAGGAATATTATAATTTATCACATTAATTGGATGGTGCAGAAAAACCAATTACCACAATTTATGTTGAAAAGGTGTTTAATAAAATTCAATCTCTTTGTGGGGTAGTTTCATAACATGAGGAATGTTTATCTTAATAGCAATACACTTAGAAGCATTAGCACTTAAATGTTAAAAACATGCCTGATGGTATAACTGAGCCTATGTTATAAAAATCATTATGTGTTCATTTTACTTTGTTCTTTTCTTCTTCCATGCAAGCAAGCATGGAGTATAGAGTCATTTTGAGAGAATATAGTCACTAGTAATTGTTTAACTTCATATCCTAAATTTTGGGGGCAACCAGCAGGATTAATGGACTCGTTTTTCTTTTAAAGAACAATGATCCTTAGGTCATGCAGACCTCCTTGATGGCATGCAGAAGTTTGATCACCCTAGAGACGCAGACAACTTTGATCATCGGGGATCTCCCCTCCTGCATATCTACCTTACTCATAAAAGCCCACAGTTATGTTGAAAGGCAGGTCAGATTTGAGAGCTCATCTCTCCTGCCCTCTCACTTTAGCCAAATTGAATAAACTTTTCTCTGCTCCTAAGTGCTGATGTGTCAGTGTTTTACTTACTGCACATCAGATATATGAACCTAAATTTTGGAGTTCTACAACAGTGTCACTGCTGTAGAACAGTGGTGATGGTTAGAATAAGTCAAATGAAAATTTTGATATTTTGATCATTATGGATATTTTTTGCACTAACTTTTATCTCCAAAAATAGTATTTCTCTTGATTACTAAGTTTTTTTGTATCTCCTTAAATTTGTGCATCAGGCAAGTCACTCCCCTCATGCTAAAATCAGCTCTGGGGAAGAAAGGGTTTGCAATTTTAAACAGAGTCGAGTGGGATTGTCAAAAAAGCAAATAGAGTCTTCAAAACTAACTTTAGTTTTTTTATTCTTTATGTTTTATCTTTGTTTTCTTTTTAATATTTTGTGAATTGTTATTGCATTATTTCTGCTGTCTTTAAATTTATTTTGTTAATATACTAACTTCTTAAGTTGGATTCTTCTGATTCCCAGCCTTCTCTCTTTTATTATAAGCATTAAGGCTATTAATTTCCCTTTACATAGCTGATCCTCTCTGGCCACTCAGCTCCTCTTCCTGCTCCTTACAGAGAGCTGGCTCTGGATGATCCCTTAACCAGCAGTTGAAATATCACCTCCTCAGAGAGGTTGAGCACTCCATCTTATATATCACCATCTCCCCCTCCCCTGTCCTACCAAAGCACCGTGTTTCTTTTTTTTTCTGCCACTATCACAGATATGTAATTATTTTATTTCCCATCGCTTATCTCCCTCATCACAATGTAAGTTCTATGAGAACAGAAACTATGGGCCTTTTCTTCACTGTTTTATTCCAGCCTACAGTGCAGTATCTTCTTGCACATGTGGGCTATGATTCAAGAATGAATGAATGAATAAAAACTGATGAATGAATGAAGAATGAATAGAAGCAAAAGCATCCTACTCTTCCAGGGAACACTTGTATTATTTTCCAACTTCCCAGCAACTCGGTGAAGTAGGTGATCTGGTTATCATGGGAAGCCCCGCAGACTCCAGCAGCCTGGGAAGTCACTGCCGGAGACACCTAGCTCTCTGGAGACTCCTTAGAATCGCATCCGGTGGGAGTCCTGGGATTCTGTCCCAGGGTGCCCCACATTTCTGGTTGTATTTTTACATTTCTTTGTGTGTGATGAATCAGCTCTCAAGCCCAGACCTTCCACTCCTCCTTCTGTGTCCCTGAGCCAGACGCCCTCAAAACTCAGTGCGGGGCGCCTAGTAGGGGCATGGATGCAGCTGGAAAGGAGGTGACCCCAATTCTGCTCTCCATCACCAGAGAAAGCAGGACCCTGGACAGCGCCAAGCGCCCACAACCACTAGCATTCCTCCCTTTAGTTCTCAGTTCCTTTGCCCACAGGGAGCAATTTCGCCAATCTGAGCCGAGGTCCCAGTCTCTGAAGCCACTCTCCTAAAGACAGAAATGAATTCCTGAAAAGTGGATGCTTACCGTTCATTGAAGTAACATAAATATATGTGAATTAAAAGTCAACCACTCTTTTGGTTCATACTGTTTGAATAAATGAGGGTGTATTAGTCGGTTTTCACGCTGCTGATAAAGACATACCTAAAACTGAGCAATTTACAAAAGAAAGAAGTTTAATGGACTTACAGTTCCATGTGGCTGGGGAGGCCTCACAATCATGGCAGAAGGTGAAAGGCATGTCTCACATGGCTACAGAAAAGAAAAGAGAGCTTGTGCAGGAAAGCTCCTCTTCTTAAAACCATTGGATCTTGTGAGACTTATTCACTATCATGAGAATAGCATGGGAGAGACCTGACTATGTGATTCAGTTACCTCCCACTGGGTCCCTCCCACAACATGTGAGAATTCAAGATGAGATTTGGGTGGGGACAGAGCTAAACCATGTCAGAGGGTGTGCCCAGTAGTCAAATTCATAGAGACAAAAGAATGGTGGTTGCCAGGGTCTGGAGGTGGGGTGGGGGGACACTGGGGTTGTTTAATGGGTATAGAGTTTCAGTTTTGCAAGACAAAGAGTTCTAGAGTGTTTGCACAACAATGTGAATGTACTTTACTGGACTATACATCTAAAAATGAGATGGAAAATTTTATGTGCATTTTTACCACAATTTAAAAAATAAATTGGATTAAATTAAGTTTAAAAATTGAATTAGGCTGGGCGTGATGCCTCACGCCTGTAATCCCAGCACTTTGGGAGGCCAAGGCGGGCAGATCATGAGGTCAGGAGATCGAGACCACCCTGGCTAACACAGTGAAACCCTGTCTCTACTAAAAATACAAAAAATTAGCCGGG